>NW_006442107.1:25902859-25917502 GCF_000325575.1 Pteropus alecto | reverse complement strand
TCTTTAATTTATTTTAAGTTTATTTTTGCATATGGTGTAAGAAAATAGCCGTTTCTTTTTCTTTTTTTGTAAGTATGTATCTGTCTAGTTTTCCCGACACCACTTACTGAAAGGGACTGTCTTTTCCCGATTTTATATCCTTGCCTCTTTTGTTGTAGATTGACTACGTATAAGCGAGGGTTTATTTTGGGCCTGTTTTATTCCATTGGTTTATATATCTATTTTTATACCAGTACCATACTGTTGTGTTTACTGTAGTTTTATAATATAGTTTGATATCAGGAAGTATGATACCTCCCACTTTGTTCTTTCTCAAAACTTCTTTGGCTGTTCAGGGTCTTTTGTGGTTCCATATAAATTTTAGGATTATTCTTAAGAGTGATTCTAACTCTTAAGAAGATTGCTGTTGGTATTTCAATAGGGTTTGCATTGAATTTGTATATTGTTTTAGGAATTAGGACATTTTTTAAAAATATAGCCTTCCAATTCATGAGCAAAGTATTCCATTTATTTGTGTCTTCTTTAGGTCTTTTTCAATGTCTTACAGTTTTCAGAGTACAGGTCTTCACCTCTTTGGTTAAATTTATTCCTAGGTATCTTTTGCTTTCTGATGCCATTGTAAATGGGATTTTTTTCTTAATTTATTTTTCTGATCATTTGCTGTTGATGTATTAGAAACACAACAGATTTTTCTGTATATTGATTCTGTATCCTGCAACTTTACTGAATTTGTTTATTAATTGTAATAGTTTTTTGGTGGAGTCTAGGATTTTCTATGCAGAGTATCTTGTCATGTGCAAATAACGATAGTTTTAGTTTTACTTATTCCTCTCTGATCTGGATGCCTTTTATTTCTTTCTGTCTTTTTTGGAGGGCAGGGGAAGGGGGCCG
The DNA here is from genome assembly GCF_000325575.1 of Pteropus alecto. Lineage (NCBI taxonomy): Eukaryota > Metazoa > Chordata > Mammalia > Chiroptera > Pteropodidae > Pteropus > Pteropus alecto. The sequence goes on along the minus strand of NW_006442107.1, from coordinate 25,916,611 downwards.
TCTGATTGCTATGGCTAGGACTTCCAATACTATGTTGAATAGAAGTGGTGATAGCGGGCATTTTTGTCACGTCCCTGATCTCAGAGGACAAGCTTGCAGCTTTTCATCATTTTGATATTAGCTGTGGGTTTTTCATATGTAACGTATATTATGTTGAGATATGTTCCTTCTGTACCTACTTCATTGTGAGTTTTTTTTCAATTAGAGTCGACATTTAATTTTATTTTATATTAGTTTCAGGTGTACAGAATAGTGGTTAGACCTTTATGTAATTTACAAAGTGATCTCCCTGATTAGTATAGTACCTACCTGGCACTATTTAGTTACTACATTATTGACTATATTCCCTATGCTGTACTTTATATCTCTGATTGTGAGTTTTAATCATAAAAGGATGTTGAATTTTGTCAGATGCTTTTTCTGCATCTATTAAGATGGTCATATGATTTTTATCCTTTATTTTGTTAATGCGATATATCACATCGATTTAGGGATGTTGAACCATCCTTCTATCCTTGGGATGAATCCCACTTGGTCATGATGTATAATACTTTTAATGTATTATTGAATCTGGTTTGCTAATATTTCACTGAGATTTTTTACATCTATATTCATCAAGGATATTGGCCTGTAATTTTCTTTTCTTGTAATGTCTTTGTGTGATTCTGGTATCAGGATAATTCTGGCCTTGTAGAATGAATTTGGCAACGTTCTTTCCTCTTTAATTTTTTTGAAATAGTTTGAAAAGAATAGTTATTAATTCTTTGTTTGGTAGAATTCACCTGTGAAGCCATCTGGTCTCAGACTTTTGTTTCTTGGGAGTTTGATTACTGCTTTAATTTCATTGCTAGTAATTGATTTGTTTAGATTTTGTATTCCTTCCTGGTTCAGTCTGATGGTTATATACTTCTAGAAATTTATCTATTTCTCTTAGATTGTCAAATTTGTTGGCATATAATTGTTCATAGTATTACTTTGTATTTCTGTGGTGTTGGTTGTAACTTCTCTTTCATTGACTATTTTATTTATTTAGGCTCTGTTCTTTCTTGATGAGTTTGGCTAAAGGTTCATCATTTTTATCTTTTCAAAGAACCAGCTCTTAGTTTTAGTGATCTTTTCTGTTATTTTTTGCTTTTTATTTTATTATTATTACTATTATTATTATTATTATCTATGCCTACAGCACCTGGTCTTCCTAGGTGGTTTCCCATCCAAGTACTAACAGGCCCAACCCTGCTTAGCTTCTGAGATTGGACATTGGGCTTGTTCAGGGTGGCACGGCTGTAGACCATGGACTGTGGCTCCACTGGAGTGAAAACCCAGGACCTTCTGCATGTATAGCAGACATGCTAACTGCTACACTATGGAACCATGTCCTTTTCTCTTGTTTTCTTAATTTCTATTTTGTTTATTTCTACTCTTATCTTGGCTATATCCTTCCTTCTGTTTACTTTGGGTATTGTTTGTTCTTTTTCTAGTTCTTTTAGGTGTAGAGTAAGATTGTTTATTAGGGATTTTTCTTGTTTCTTGAGGTAGTTGTGTACAGCTATGAATGTCCCTCTTAGAATTGCTTTTGCTGCATCCCATATTTCAAAAAGTTGTCTTTTCATTTTCATTTGTTTCAGGATAGATTTTGATTTCCTCTTTGATCTGCTGGTGGTTCAGTAGCATGTTGTTTAGTCTCCATGTGTTTGTGTTTTATCCTGTAGTTGATTTCTAGTTTCATGACATTGTGGCCAGAAAAGATGCTTGATATGATTTTAATCTTCTTGAGTTCATTGAGGCTTGTTTTGTGACCAATATGTGATCTATCCTGGGTGTTCCATGTGCACTTGAAAAAAATATGTATTCTGCAGTTTCTAGCATATAAAGTTGCTGCTGAGAAATCAGCCGATAGTTGTATGGGATTCTCTTGTATGCAGTTCATTTTTCCTTCAAGATTGTTTATCCTTTGCCATTTTAGTTACATCATGCCTTGGTGTAGGTCTCTTTGGGTTCACCTTATTTGGGGCTCTCAGTGCTTCCTGGACCTAGATGTCTGTTTTCTTTCCTAGGTTAGGAAAGTTTTCAGCTATCATTTCTTTAAATTAAGTTTCTGTTTCTTTCTCTCTTTCTTCTCCTTTTGGGATCCCTATAATGTGAATGTTTGAGTGCTTGATATTATCCCAGAGGTCCCTTACCAGTGGTCCCCAACCTTTTTGGCACCAGGGACCCAGTGCTCCTATGAGAATCTAATGCCTGATGATCTGAAGTGGAGCTGAGGCGGTGATGCCAGCTAGCGCTGGGGAGCGGCTAAAAATACAAATGAAGCTTCGCTTGCCCTCCTGCCCACCACTCACCTCCCGCTGTACAGCCCGGTTCCCAACAGACCATGGACCAGTACCAGTCCATGTCCTGGGGGTTGTGGACCCCTGCCTTAAACTATCCTTGTTTACTAAAATTTATTTCTTTTTTCTGTTCTTACTGGTTGATTTCCACTAGTCTTCCAGGTCGCTGATCATTCTTCTGTATTAGCTAATCTGATGTTGATTCCTTCTAACGTGCTTTCTATTTCAGTCATTGTATTCTTCATGTCTGCTTGTTTTTTTTATTATACCTTATAACTCTTTGTTGAAGTTCTCCCTAAGTTTCTCTGTTCCACTCTGAAGTTTAGTGAGCATTCTTAATGACCTTTACTTTGAATTCTTTATTAGGCAAATTACTTATCTTTGTTTCTTTAGGGGTTTTTTTTTTCTGGAGATTTTTTTATTCCTTCATTTGAGAGATATTCATTTTGTTTGACTTTCTGTGTTTGTTTTTATGAATTAGGTAAAACAGGTATCTCTCCCAGTATTGAGAAAATGGCCTTATGTAGAAGTGGCCTCTGTGTAGGCTGTATATGCCAAGTGGTTTTGGCAGGTTAATAGGATTTGATTGGGTGCCTAAGGCTACCTGGGACACTGACTTACCCACCTGGGGTGGCTCCAGGTAGGAAGGCAAGGTGTGTGTAGTAATTCTCTGTTGATCCTGCTTGCTTCTTTTGTTTGGAACTGAAATGGACCCAGGCCATGTGTCTGGGAACATACTGCCAGCCACCTTGCAAGTAAGCCAGAGCAATTGGATAGAGACTCTGTCCACCCTTTGGAGGTGGAAGAGGATGTAAACAATGGTGCTTACAAGCACCCCCACCTTGGAGAATTCTTTCAGTCCCTGGAGAGTTCTCCTGGCTCCCCAGTCTTTATATAGTCTCTTTTTTGTACAGAAAGTGATCTGATGTGGAAGCAACCTCTGTGTAGGCTTTAAGTGCTGTGTAGTTTTGGGAAGCCAGTTGAGGCAGGGCAGGTGCTTATGGTACCTATGGCACTGGCCTGTGGGACTAGAGTGGTCCCTAACAGGGAGGCCAGGTACCACCCCCATTGTTCCTGCTTGCTCCCTTTGTTAGGACGCAAAAGGCTCCAGCAGTGTAGCTGGGAATTCTAAGGTGATCTTGCAGGTAGACCATAGCACCAGGATAAAGCTCCCACCTGCCTTACGGAAGTGGAGGGGATCATAAACAATGGGGCTTACTTGCTTCTCTGGCCCAGCGAGTTCCTGCAGCTCCTAGAGAGCTCCCATGGTTTCCCAGCCTTCTCCGTTGGGTCTCTTTCACCTGTTTCTTGTTCAGAAGCTGTTCATTCAGCCTTCAGTTGTCTTGTAGGAGTGGTTGCTTTCCATATACATGTGTATTTAAGTTTGCTCATGGGAGTGGGGGAATTCAGCACCCTCCAACGCCACTGCCATCTTGGACCTCCTGAAAATAATACTTTAAAAATTATTTTTCTTTTTTAAAATTTTTTCTTGAAATTAAAAGAAAAATGCCATAGAATACTTTAACTGATTACATACAGTAAAACTCTTGAAATGTTAATTTGTTTAAAAGTGATCATTAAGGAATAAATTCTTTTTCTGTTATATTAACCAAATTATACATTTATGTAGAAGTAAACATCCTCTGTACTTTATATTACAACCAAGGTGCTCTCACTGTCTCTCTCACTCTCTGCCTCTGAGAGGAGACCACACTCTGTCCATGGAGTGTTACCCCTTTTCTAATAAACTTTCCTTTTGACTCTAAAAATATCAAACAAAAAAACAAGGGATGAAATGTTTTTCTAGGGATTAACTTCTAAGATCATTTTAAGTGGCCATAATGGATTCACCATCTCCACCCCACACCATCCAAAAACAACCAACCAACCACCAACAACAAAAATACCCCAAACTGAAAATCTGGATAAAATATATGAACAACATATATTTGTATATAAAAGTAATATAAAAAATATGAACAACAGAAATGGAGGACTGTGATCCCTGAAAGATGGGAAACAAAGAAGGTGAGCTGAATGGTCACCCAATCACTCCAGCGTCTGCCTAGAGGCACAGTCTGAATTGCAGAGCGGAGAACAGGGGGCTTGAGCAGAGGACAGTGGTTTCAACAAGTTGAGGAGTCAGAGGTCAGAATTCATGGAGGCTAAGGCAGCTGCAACAAGTTACAAGGAAAAGTTCCAGTAGGACACTATGTAGAATAATAATGCCAGAAGTCTGTATAGGAGTCTCTCTTGAGGTATTTTTGGGGGGGGTGGGGGGGAGTTGGGGGGAGCAAAATTCTAGAATGTATGAAAATAGAATGAAACATGGAGATATAAAGTGTAGCATAAGGAAAATAATAATGTAATAAATATGTAAGGAGGAAGAGGGGCACTAGATTTAGTAGGGTGGTCACTTGTGTGTTATATAGATCTCATCACTATGCTGTAAAACTTAAACATATACTATTGTATGCCAACTATAATTGAAAAAAAAAAAAAACCTCATGAATGGTACTATGTAAATTCGAGCAGCTACTCTATTTTAATAAAGCCAGTAAAAAAAGAAAAATCAATTACTGTAATTCACCATATCAATTGAATGAAGGAAAAAGCTCATGATCATATAAATAGATATAGAAAAGTATTTGACAAAATTTAATGCCCATTTGTGATAAAAATTCTCAGCAAACAGAGAATGTTCTTCAGCCTGATGAAAGTCAGCTACAAAAATATCTTACAGCTAGTATACTTAATGATGATAGACTGAATGCATCCCCCACTTAAGAACAGGAACAAGGCAAAGATGTCCTCTTTCATCACTTCTGTTCTGCATTGTACTAGAGGTGCTAGCCAGTGCAGTCAGGCAAGGTGGAGAGAGACATTCACCTTGAAAGGAAAGAATAAAACAGTGTTTATTTGTACACATGATTTTGAATGTAGAAAATTCTGCAGAACCTACAGAGTAGCTACTAGAACTAACATGTGAGTTTAGTAGGGTCTCAAGATAAGAAGGTATAAGTGTCAGGTTACACACACACACATACTTAGTATTATGTAAGTGATGAACATGGAAACAGAAATAATACCATTTATAGTAGCTTCAAAAAAACATTAATGCCTAGAGATAAATTTAACAAAAATTGAACAAGACTTATATACTGAAATCTACAAAATATTGCTGAGAGAAAATTTTAAAGTTCTAAATAAATGGAGTACTAAATGCATGAATCAGGAGATCAATATTTTTTAAGATGTCAGTTCTCCCCAAATTGATCTGTAGATTCAGTATCATCCCAGTCAAAATCCCAGCAGGCTTTTCTGTGTAGAGATTGACATGCTGTGTCTAAAATTTGTGTGAGAATGCAGAAACCTTAGTGCATGGTTTGCCAAACTACAACTTGCCAAATCTGGCCTACCCCCTTTTTAGGAAATAGTTTTATTACAACACTGCCACACGTACACATTTATGTATTGTTTGTGGCTGCTTTCACACTAAAATGGCAGAGTCAAGTACTTGTGACAGACTATTTGTTCTGCAAAACTTAAAATGTTTAGTCTCTGGCCCTTTTCAGAAAAAAAATTTGTTGCCCTCCCACTCTAGAGTATCCAAAGAAATTTTGAAAAAGATGAAAAGACTGGAGGACTTATCTTATCAATTTTCAAGACTTACTGTAAAGCTATAGCAATGAAGGCATTGTGATAATTGACATAAACATAGACATATACAGAAATAGGACTGATAGTATGGAAATAGGCCCACACATATATAAATTACTTGATTTTTGACAGAAGTACCACGATAATTCAATGAGAGATGGATAGTCTTTTTAACAACTTAGTTGTCAAAGAACTGTATATCCAGTTTGAAAATATTGAACCTTGGATTTTGTAACATACACAAAAATTTACTTAAAATGTCTCAGTAGACCTGATGTAAAGCGCTAAAACTTCTAGATGAAAGCATAGGAGAAACTCCTTTGGTGAAGAATTCTGAAATAGGGCATATACAGCACAAACCATAAAACAAAATATTCTTGATTAAACATCAAAATGAAAAATCATGCCTAAGGATACTATTATAAAAATGCAAAGGAAACTGCTAGAGAAAATATTACAATACATATATCTGACAAATAACTTGATTCTAGAATATGTAAAGAGCGTAATAGTATTATAGTAAGTAGTCTTGTTTGCAGAATATAAATGGAACAACTCAATTGAAAAATTGACTTGAACATATACTTTGCCATAGTAGATATTTGTAGCAAATAACATGAAAAGATTCTTAATATTAGGTGCTTAGTTATTAGGGAAATGTAAATTAAAACCACAGCAGTAGCACTACACACCGAGAAAAACTGACAGTGACAGTGTTGATGAAGATGTAGAGCAACTGGAACTCTGATTTTGATGATAAGAATGTAAAGTAAAGTATTAAAGCTGCTTTGGAAAAGTTTTGCAGTTTCTTATAAAGTCCTACTTATACTTCTCATACAACCCAGCAGTTTCACTCCAAGGTATTTACTTGAGTGAAACAAAAACTTTTCTTCACAGAAAAACCTGTTTGTATGAGTTCATAGTGGCTGCATTTGTGATTTTCAAAAACCGAGAACAACTCATGTCTTTCATCCGGGGAATGAATGAATGAATGAATAGCAGCGTATGCATATAGTAGAATACTACTTAGAGGAAAAAAGAAGTAATTGATACCTGTAAAAACATGGGTGGATCTCAGATACATTAATTTTAGTGAAAAAAGCCAAAATCAAAGAGCTACATACTGTATGGTATCTGGTGAAACTATAAGAACAGAAAACAGGTAAGTGGTTGCCTGGGCTTGGGGTGGAGCTTGACTATAAAAGTGCGTGGACATATCACTGGGCGGTGATGGGACCGTTCTTTATCTTCATTGAAGTGGCATTTGCACAACTGTTTGTATTTGTCAAAACTTGCAGACCCAGACACTAATAAGGATGAATTTTGCATATTTATGCCTTAACTTTTTAAATGGGATTTTAAGAGTGAGAAACTGATCGATTGAAACATTACAGACATGAAAGAATCATCATGGTGTCTTAGTAACTATGCCCTCTTACTTACATACTCTAACCTAAGTATAGAAATAATTTGGAGTTTAAGAGGACAGGCTTGTTGAAATGCTTTTGATATCTTCTGACAAATTAAATGGTGATAAAGATGTTTGGCAATTACCTAGGTCCTGACCATTATTTCTGTCAGTGAACTAGAAATCAGTGGTTAATTTGCAATTCTAATGATTTTGATAATACTCATGTTATAAATATGTATAACATCCAGTCAGTCATATGTATTTTATATTGTGAGCTACCTTTTGATATCAATAGATTGCAGTTGTCAAAGCTTTTTTAGAAAGAATAAAGCATAAAAGAGTTGTCTGCATATTTAGGTCACATCCAAACTCAAGTAAATATATGATGGATTTCTGAGAGGGAAAAGAAAGACTTAGAACTGTTGTGGAGAATGTGAAGCAACAGGAATTCATATTCGTTGCTGGTGGAGATGCAAAATGGTACAGCCACCATGGAAAAGTTTAGCAGCTTCTTATGGTAAGGGTATACTTAATTTTATATGACCAAGCAGTTCCAGTCCTAGATATTGCGGGGGTGGGGGAGACACACATCTGCTCACCCAAAGACTTGTACAGGAATGTTTATAACTGCTTTATTTATAATAGCCCCAAATTAGAACAACCCAGATAGCCATCAACAAGTAAATGAGTAAATAAATTATGGTATATTCGTATGATGGAATTCTACTTAGCAATAAGAATTAGTGAATTACCTGTTTATACAACAGCATGAAAGTGTCTCAGATACACATTGCTTAGCCAAAAAAAAAAAAAAGACTACATATGATTCCACTTATATGAAACTTTAGAAAAGATACATCTTTAGTTACAGAAAACTGATCAATGGTTGTCTAGGCCCGGGGTTGGGATTGATTGGGAAAAGGTTACAACAAAACCTATTGGGTGTGATCAAAATATTCTGTATTGTGATTATAGTATTGGTTGCACAGTTATAGATATTTGCCAAAACTCATTAAAACATATACTTTAAATTGGTGCAAGTTTTTTGTTTTTGTATGTAAATTATACCTCAAAGTTGATTTTGTTTAAAGAAATCATTTTAGGAAAGTATTTCTGATAGTGTGCAAGAGAAGATTTCTTAATTTTAAATAAGTTCATATTTCTCAAAAAATCTTAAAGTAGCAGGAATATTCAAATTGATTTAAAAGCCTTGTCAGCATATTTTCATGCATATTATGTTTCACCAAATATCAGTATGAAATAGTTTGCTGAAAATTTTAATTTTACCTTTATAGGCAAAATATTGTAAGTTTTACAATATTAAGGCTATCTCAGAGTTATATAAATTGAGGGAAGTTTGAGATTTACAGTCAAGCACTACTCATCGGCAGGGAAACATTCTGAGAAATTCATCATTATGTGATTTCATAGTTTTGCAAACATCATAGAGTGACTTAGACAAACCTCGATGGTATATCCCACCACACACCTAGGCTGTATGATGTAGCCTGTTGCTCTTAGACTATAGGCCTCTGTAGCATATTACCGTACAAAACAACACAAGATTAAATTAAGCACAAGAGAAAATTATGCATTCAAGAGACAAGGTAAACACATGGTGTACTGTAGCACAGTGTACTGTTATATACAGCAAACTTTTTTTTAATAAGTAGAAACAGCACTCTCAAAAATAATGATAAAAAGTATAGTATAGTAAATGCATAAACCGGTAGTAACGTAGTCCTTTATTATTATTATCAACTATGATATACTGTACATTATTGTATGTGCTATACTTTTATGTGACTGGTAGCACAGTAGGTTTGTTTATACCAGCATCACCACAGACACATCAGTAATGCATTATGCTAAAACATTATGACATCACTAGGTAATCAGAATTTTTCAGCTCCATTATAATCTTATGGGACCACTGTCTCATACACAGTTCATTGTTGACTAAAATATTATGCAATGCATGACTGTATTTTTAATAAGCTCTTGAATCCTGATATGTTGAAAAGGGATTTAATAACCATTGTCATGTGATTTAAGTAGTTTATTTAAAATCTTTTCAGCTGCAGTTAACAGAGAACCAAAGTAAAACTGGCTTATGTACAGTAGGTATTTGTTATCTCACATAATAAGATTTCTGAGGCAAAGTGTGTTCTAGGGTTATTATAGGGTTGTATAATTTAATATCTGAGCAACATCATCAAAAACCCAAGTCGATTTCATCTTTCAGTCCTACCATTCTCAGTATGTTGGTGTTCTTTTTTCAGATGGGTGCTTTGTAGTATTTGAATGGCTCTTTCAGATTTAGGCATCATAGATAACATCTAAGGAAGAATAGGAATATTCCTGTCTTGTATTTCTTTTTACAAGTGAAGAAAACTTCCTAGAAACCCATGCTGATGGCTTACACAGTTAATAGACAAAAGGGATAAGACCACATGAGTGACTTAATTCTGTCATTGTTTACTGTACTACCTAGGGCTGTACAGATGAAGGACTTGGCAGATGGGAGGAGAGTGAACAAAATCAGAGCAGGGAGAGAGCAGCAACTATTGAGTAACTAAGCATCTGCTGTATTAGATTACACAAAGACTGAAGGAGAGGATCAATGAATTAGACTAAGAAATGAGTTAATAAATGTCTTAATAAAAGATGTGTGTTCCCAATTTGTGAAGATGTTACATTCCAAAAATTCTCCACATTGTCATGTTCTAGTCATTAATTTATTATTCAACTTAATGTGATCTAGCTTTTATTTTCAGAACACTAAGAAATGCTGTTGCCAAAGTTACCGGTGAGCTCCTAATTACTGATCAGCTGGCCTTATAAATCAATATAAATGCACTTGACTTTATTTTGGTATTTATTTGGTCTTATTAGCCATTTTCTTCCTGAAAGTCTGTATCTTTACTTCCACTATGCTGTTTTACTTCTTATTAAATGTGTATTAAATTATAAAATACTTCAAACTAAAATAATTATGTCGTTACCCACATTTAACACATTAATATTTTTCTCTATTTGCTTCATGTTTCTTTTAAGGAAAAAAGATGCCATAGATATAGTTGGAATTCTTCCCTAACCCATTCCACTGTCTTTAAATTGATGGTTATCTTTTCCAACCATGTTTTTATATTTCTGAAAATATTCCCAACTGGAATTTCTGCTTCCTAATTTCTTTACTTGTCTATTCCTTATATGTAGGTGCACTGCAACATTCTATTAATTCTTCACACCCCTCCAAACCTGTGCCTTGGATGAGTTTTATTATCTCCAACAGGTGTGGTTAAACTGTGAAAATATTTTTGTTTTAATCTTTTTCCGGTTTTCACTTTTTTTTTTGAGCTTTAGACTTATTATCAGTCCTCTGCTGGATTTAACAAGATGCCCCACAGGCACCTAAAACTAACATCTGAAACTGAACTCAGTGGGCCAGAAAAACCTGTTTCTTCTCTTCCTAAGTTATAGTGTTCCATTCAATTCAAACTAGAAAGTTTGGGGTTATCCAGCCCTTAACACACATAGTAACTACTTTTAAAGTGTTCAGGAAAATCCTAAGGAGTGAGTAAATGATTGCTTTTTCTTCATTATCTCCTCTACTCATATTCAACTGATAGCATAACTTGATTATTCTATTTAATATGTACCTCTCATTTTCCCTTCATCTTTGGCCCCACAATGTTCCTGCTTTTTTCCTTCCTCACATAGGTCATTGCGGTAGTTTTACAGCTCTACTTACTGCCACCATTATTTCTTTCTTTCCAGTCTATAATTCCTACTACCATAGTTATTCTAAAACTCATATCTTCTGCTAGTCACCTTTTTAAAAATCTTAAATAACTTCCCGGTGCTTCCTGGATAAGGACTAAAAGTTATTGCATAGCAAATAATCCTCTTTATGTGTAAATGTCCTCTACCTCTAGCCATCTGTCCCACCATTCTCAAAAACACACACCCCCTTATACTCCTGCCAAAGTTTTCTGTTCCCCAAATATGCTATGCCTTTTGAAGCATCTGAGATATTCTGCATACTTTTCATTCTTCCTGGAATATCCTACTTCCTCTTCCTTAAGTCTCCATCTCTTTAAGGTCTAGATCAGTTGCCACTGTCTTTGCAGAATTTTCTTTCTCAAGCACTCAAGGCAGAGTTGATGACTTCTGTTGTATTCCCATAGTGTTTTGTACATACCTCCACTCTAGCATTTTTCACCTTTTACAATACTGTACCGGTTTCCTAACCTTATTTATAACTTTATTTAAAGAAAAAGGACCATTTCTTGCTATTTCCAGTTTCCTTTATAGTGTCTTAATAAATATGTATTGTTAATAAATATATAATTTGTGTTAATAGCTTGGAACTTATAGAGACTTTTCCATATAAATGTTTTAAATGATGTTAGTTTCTAAGACAACCCATAAAAGTCTGTTGAACTAGTTGCACCTGAAGTTTACTTTAAATTGTAAATCATGTCCTACATTTATAATAATGTTTCTGAAGGATATGGGCAGCAATGATGGCTTCTGTGTGTTGATGATGGGGTGCTAGTGGAACTGGACTGAAAATGTTGGTCTATCCTGGAGCTATTAGAAAGGGTAAGTGGGTAGATGTGAAAAGTTGGACTAAAGACTCTGGATTAAGAAAAAGAAGATGGAGTACAGGTTAAGAGAGTAGTAGTAATGGAAAACTGATAGGGCAAGAAAAAAAAAGGCGGTTTTTTAAAGGAAGAGAAGTGTTAGAAGTGATGTCTTACAGGGAGAAAAGACCTAAGCAAGGATCCTGGATGGAGAAAAGGATGCAAATGAGGAATTAAAGAAGGTGGGAATGAAAATATGGGGGAGGGTGAATAAATATAGGAACCCCTGTTATGAATTGATATATTTCAATCAGCCTATAATCAAATTTAAAGTAAATTACCATTACTGGCTTTCATAATTTTTTCTCCATCATACAACTGCTATTCTTTCAAAGTCTATGTAATTGTTAATGTTTTATTAATATTTAGACTTTGGATATAGGTATTTTGAAGATTCTTTGTATGGATTTAAAAATATTTGTGCATTTAACATGTTTTGTGGATATATGTCTTGATTATTGGTTAAAAGTCACTCTTCAACCTTGAGTATTGAGTCAGAATTTGCCAATCTGGTAAACAAAAAGGTACCTTTTAAAATTTACATTTATTAGAGAAGACTAGGAAGGTTGGACATGTCTTCATATACTAATTGGCCTTTCATATTTTATCTGTGAATTGCCTCTTGATAGGTGTTCCTATTTTTCTGAGGGGCTATCTTTTTTTTTTTTTTTTAATATGTAAGGGTTGTATATATTAAGAATGCCACCCAGTTTTCATATGTGTACATTTGTGTGTGTCTTGAGAGGGGAAGTAAGAGCATGAGCAAGTACAAAGATACCCTCCCTATTTCTCATATCTTTAGCTTCACTTAAGAGTTTTTATCTCTACCCCTGTCCCCATGGAAGTTCAATAATCACGTGTCTGTTAGTCTTTTCCTTTAAGATTTCTAATTTTACATTATGCTCTAAAACAGTGGTCCCCATCCTTTTTGGCACCAGGGACCAGTGCTCCTATGAGAATCTAATGCCTAATGACCTATGGTGGAGCTGAGATGGTGATGCTAGTGCTGGGGAGCAGCTGCAAATACAGATGAAACTTTGCTGGTTCACCTGCCACTCACCTCCTGTTGTGCAGTAGCGGTTTGCAGCCTTGGGGGTTGGGCACCCCTGCTTTAAAAGACTTTCCCAACACTAGATTGTGAAACGAGTTATATTTTGTTTCTTCTTTCACTTTTAGAAGCCTTTTATGCATTTATCTTATAAGTCTCATGGTGTTTTTTCAGTAGATATTTAGATTTCCAGCCCGTCATGTTTCAGTGCTGGCCTTAACTGTCACATCTTGAGAATATACTCATTTAAGAGTGATATGGAAACCTTCCAACTCTGAGATTCTGAGACTGTTTCTATTTTAATATTTATAGCCACAGTTTAAATTAATATTATACAGCCAAGGTTATAAACATTCAGTCTTTTAGAATTTGAGACAGTCATTATTCACCTTCTTCCTTTTGAATGCCATATGAGAAAAACTGTAAAATGAGAATGACCTTTAAAAGTAAGTGAATTAATGAAATCTCTATTAGTGCTGCTTCAGAAAGTGAATAGACTAATGCAATATTAGTATTAGTAATATTGTAATGTTAGTAAACATATGAATGTCATGTTGGTAGGCTGTACAGTGTATAAGAGATGAGTAACTCTTGCTTTTAAGAAATATATTGCCTGTAATTTGGTAGCTTGAGAATTAGGCTAGTAAGCAAAAAAAA
>NW_006442107.1:25874199-25901805 GCF_000325575.1 Pteropus alecto | reverse complement strand
GGTACCTTTTAAAATTTACATTTATTAGAGAAGACTAGGAAGGTTGGACATGTCTTCATATACTAATTGGCCTTTCATATTTTATCTGTGAATTGCCTCTTGATAGGTGTTCCTATTTTTCTGAGGGGCTATCTTTTTTTTTTTTTTTAATATGTAAGGGTTGTATATATTAAGAATGCCACCCAGTTTTCATATGTGTACATTTGTGTGTGTCTTGAGAGGGGAAGTAAGAGCATGAGCAAGTACAAAGATACCCTCCCTATTTCTCATATCTTTAGCTTCACTTAAGAGTTTTTATCTCTACCCCTGTCCCCATGGAAGTTCAATAATCACGTGTCTGTTAGTCTTTTCCTTTAAGATTTCTAATTTTACATTATGCTCTAAAACAGTGGTCCCCATCCTTTTTGGCACCAGGGACCAGTGCTCCTATGAGAATCTAATGCCTAATGACCTATGGTGGAGCTGAGATGGTGATGCTAGTGCTGGGGAGCAGCTGCAAATACAGATGAAACTTTGCTGGTTCACCTGCCACTCACCTCCTGTTGTGCAGTAGCGGTTTGCAGCCTTGGGGGTTGGGCACCCCTGCTTTAAAAGACTTTGCCAACACTAGATTGTGAAACGAGTTATATTTTGTTTCTTCTTTCACTTTTAGAAGCCTTTTATGCATTTATCTTATAAGTCTCATGGTGTTTTTTCAGTAGATATTTAGATTTCCAGCCCGTCATGTTTCAGTGCTGGCCTTAACTGTCACATCTTGAGAATATACTCATTTAAGAGTGATATGGAAACCTTCCAACTCTGAGATTCTGAGACTGTTTCTATTTTAATATTTATAGCCACAGTTTAAATTAATATTATACAGCCAAGGTTATAAACATTCAGTCTTTTAGAATTTGAGACAGTCATTATTCACCTTCTTCCTTTTGAATGCCATATGAGAAAAACTGTAAAATGAGAATGACCTTTAAAAGTAAGTGAATTAATGAAATCTCTATTAGTGCTGCTTCAGAAAGTGAATAGACTAATGCAATATTAGTATTAGTAATATTGTAATGTTAGTAAACATATGAATGTCATGTTGGTAGGCTGTACAGTGTATAAGAGAGGCGTAACTCTTGCTTTTAAGAAATATATTGCCTGTAATTTGGAAGCTTGAGAATTAGGCTAGTAAGCAAAAAAAAAGCAATAAGATGAGAGTCTCATATAAAAATCTTCCCAAAAGTACACTGCATGTTCTAAGGAAAAATATATTGTACCAATTATGTGGAGAGAGAGCCTAAAAGGAAAAGTATTTTGTGATTTTCATCAGCTAATGGATAAATATTAGCAAGTAGAGATGTGAGGAGAGTATTATGGACAGAGGCACTTTTATGAGGAAAAAAAAACCCCACAAAAATAAGAAAATACAGGGCATAGGTATTGAGGAAATAGGATTTTTTTTTCTTGTACACATGAGAAAAGTTTGAGGAAATAATAGGAGATGAAGTTGAGAAGTTGAATTGGCGTCATATTTGGTAAGCACTGGAGATGTGTCTATCAGTAGGTAAGGGAAAAGATGTCATATATGGTAGCCACCAGCCACATAGAGCTCTGGAATACGTGAAATGTACCTGGCCCAAATTGAGGTATATTTTAAGTTTAAAATACGTATCAGATTTTTAAGAGTACAAAAAACAATATAAAACATCTCAAAACTTTTATATTGCTGTGTTGAAATAATTATATTTTAGATGTATTGGGTTAAATAAAATATATTACTTAAATTAATTTTACCTGTTTTTTTTTAATGTGGCTACTAAAAATTTTTAAATTATATTGCGGCTCAGATTATATTTCTGTTACACAGTGCTGGTATACATAGAAGGAATATAGCCAGTATTTGCTAGTACCTACTACATGCCAGATATTATCTAGAACTTAAGTTAATCCTCATAGAAAACATTATGAAGTAGGTGATATTATTATTCTTTTCAAGTAACTGAGATACAGAGAGGTTTAGCAACATACCTGCATCACTCCACTAGTAAATAGAAAGCCAAAATTCAAACTTAGATCTCTCTGGCTTCACAGCCCTTGATTTGGCCTGGACACTGTGGCATGTTGTCATTGGGCCATTAAAGTGGTTGAGGTAGAGAATGACATGATTGGAATGATGCTTTAGCAGAATTGTAATAAAGACAAATGAGAGGAAGGGACTTCATTTTCAGCTGTCTGATTTTTTGCTTTTCTTTTGTTTAATGTTACTTTTTTTTTTTTTTCAGGAGAAAAATGCCATGTTTAAAGTCAATTTTTGAATTACATCTTTTGACATGTCCTTTATGTTAACTGCTTCTCAAAGTATTTGCCTTATTACTTTTGTAGATTTGATAATGGGCTGCATTAAAAGTAAAGAGAACAAAAGTCCAACCATTAAACATAGAACAGAAAACACTACAGAACCTGTCAATACAAGTGTCACCCATTATGGAGCAGAACACACTGCAGCGACACCGACATCTACAGCAAAGGGAACATCTATTAATTTTAACAGTCTTTCCATGACACCATTTGGAGGATCCTCAGGGGTGACACCTTTTGGAGGAGCATCTTCCTCATTCTCAGTGGTGCCAAGTTCATTTCCTGCTGGTTTAACAGGTGAGATTAAATGGACAGTTCTGTTGTCATTTTGAGAACATGACTTTGGGCAATACATACATAAGGTTTGCCTTCTGTAAGAGAAATAACTTACTGGGGGACTTTTTAAATAAGTTTATGTGAAAATTAAAGTCTAATATAAAAATTAAAGTGTTATATACATGGATGTTCTGGGAAATTTGGTGATAATCTGATGGTAATTATGTATTGAGTTACATCATTAATTATTTCATTAATTCATTTGTCAAATAATTATTGAGTGCCCATTATGTGGCTGGTACTGGGGATATAAAGATTAAACCATAATATAAAGTACAGCATAGGAAATATGGTCAGCAATATTGTAATAATTATGTATGGTGTTAGATGGGTACTAGACTTATTAGAGTGATCATTTCATGAGCTATATAAATGTCTGCTAACTGTTTTACCCCTGAAACTAATATAATAGTATATGTCAACTGTAATTGAAAAATAAAATTTAAAAAATATACCCCACCCTCATGAATGTTACTCTTAGGATTGTAAAGTGCTATCCGCTATTAAAATATTTTAGTAATTACTTAATAAATGTTAATTAAGTGGCAGTGTGGTGATAATATATTTTTTCTATTAAGTACTACTGCTTTAAAAAAAATTGAGGGTCAAAGTTTAAATGATTTTTTTTTTTTTTTTTTTAGAATCACAGATAATATGCAGGAGAGCCCAGATTTAATGTCCTATTCCAGAACTCTATTTATTATTTATATCATAATATCCTTTCAGAGAACAGCAAGAAGTGACAGCTGACAACTTTTAAGGGAGCCAGAAATACTCTTAAAAATTAGTCAGAAATTTTAAAGAGAGAGTTCTTTTGGAAAGATCTGATGTCTAGAGGCGTTTCCCTTGAATAACAAAATACATCTGATTTAAAAGAGTAGCATGAGCTCCAGGATTCATTGATTCAGCAGTTCTTTGATGTCATCAACAACTCATGTTTCTTTGCTCTTTCTCCTATAGCCCTTCGAGTGTCTGTCCACTTTATCTTTAGACTTGACAGAACAGTTGCCAGCATCAAATTAAGCAACATGTGTCCTTACTGACAATCAATGGAGACAAAAGAAGAATCTTTTCTATAAGCATGGACTATAAATTTGTCCCTTCAATTTGCTTGCCTCTAGACCAATAATAAACCAGAGGAATGCCATGCACTGATGCTGTTAGACTGTTCATTTGGGGAGTTATAGACCTCCGAGTCAGTTACAATCTTAATTCCAACTTCCTGACTCTAAATACTTCAGTAATAAATGGCCATGATGGTATTTCTCGGTCATCCGCTAAAGTTTAAAATATTTTCAGGATTCTATGTTTGGGAAAGATAGTAATCCAAAATGATTAAAGTAAATATTAAATTTAAAGACATACTTCAGCTACCTAAAGCAGTTTATTTACATGAAATAGTAAGTTCATGGGTGTTCATTTATTAATAAATATGGAGTGTCTGTGTGCCAGGTATAGAAAGTTGTAAGCAAGAGAAACAAGGTTTCTGCCCTAATGGAGTTTACATTATAGTGAAGATTGGGCAATAATTATACAAACAACTAAACAGTATGCTTAATGGTTCTTAAATGCTATGAAAGAACTAACCAGAAACTTGGCGAAGGCCATTTGGATGATCATGGAAAGGCATCTTGAGAAAAAATCATTTGAGCTGAAATTTGTTTAATGAGAATGACCCAAACATATGCAGAACTGGGAAAAGAGCTTTCTAGAGAGAGAGAATAATGAATGCAGAGTTTAGTAGGTACCGTTGGACTTGGCAGTTTTTGAGGACTAGTGAGGAGCTCAGTATGGAAAGGTAGTAAGATTGTTTGATGCAGGATTACTCAGGACCTCATAGACTCTGGTAAGAAGTTTGGGTTTTGTTTAAAGCCAGAAAGAAGCTATTGTAGAAAATTTAGTAAAAAGTTTGCGTAATTGAATTTCCTTTTTAAAAAACATTCTGGCAGCTGTGCGGAGAATGGAGAATGGAAGCAGATACAGAAGCAGGTTAGGAGGCTACTACTCTCAGTAGACCCTGCAGTCCCAGTGAAAGATAATAAGGACTTGGATTAAGATTGCAGCAGTAGAAATGGAAAAGAAAGTAGATAAGATATTTTAGAGGTAGAACTGACAGTGCTCGTCACGGGCTTGGCTTGAGTTGAGTACCTGATTGGTTAGTAGTGCCATTTGCTTAGGTAGGGAAGATTTGGGTAGCAGGTTAGAAGAGGAAAATCAACACCTTTGTTTTGTACCTAATACATTTTAAAAGCTTGTTAGACCAGTCAAGTAGAGATGTCAAATAGGTAGTTAATATAGAACTGGAACCAGGGAGTGGGGGAGAGGGGGAAGTCCAATAAATGAGATAATTTGTTTTATTCTTTTGTTGGTAGATAATAGTTTGGCTGTTTAAGTGTGCTAATCTTTTAAGCATCTGTACACAATGGTATATATAAGGCAGGGGTCCCCAGTCCCTGGGCCACAGACCGGTACCAGTCAGTGGCCTGTTAGGAACTGGGCCGCACAGCAGGAGGTGAGTAGCAGGCAAGCAAGCGAAACTTCATCTGTATTTGCAGCCACTCCCCAGCAGCTCAGCTCCACCTCAGATCATCAGGCATTAGTTTCTCATAGGAGCACCGGTCCCTGGTGTCAGAAAGGTTGAGGCCTGCTGCTATATATGACACAGTGATTTTTGGCATTTGTAATTCATGTTAGCCATAAAATTTAATTACTAAGAAAAACATGCCGTTTTTATATTTGAATGTTTAATATAATAAATTATCTTACTAAAACCCTAGTTATTGCTGTTAATGATGAGTCTCAAAGATCAAAATGTTCACTCATTGTTCATAAGAAGCTTAGAC
Source organism: Pteropus alecto (assembly GCF_000325575.1). Lineage (NCBI taxonomy): Eukaryota > Metazoa > Chordata > Mammalia > Chiroptera > Pteropodidae > Pteropus > Pteropus alecto. The sequence continues at coordinate 25,896,289 of NW_006442107.1, read as the reverse complement.
CATCAGTGACAGTAGTTTATAGTACTCGTTAATGCTTTTTCTGCCAAATCACTGATTTGAATATTGACTGTCTTTCAAGCTAGAGATGTTGCTACTATGAATCAAAATTAAATGTGTTTCTCTGGGTCTGTAGAATTTTAGAATTTATAAAGTACATAACTTTCATAGAAGGTCTTAAGAGAGCATCTTAGTAACTTGAAAATGCCAGCTGCCCATATTTCCAACTTTTAAAAATAGATTCTGGAGACTGTGAAAAAAACTATGCTTAAATTTTTTTGCTGGCAGTGGTTTTTTTTTTTTCCTTTTTTGTTAATTTGCCCATATAATTTACCTTGGTCTTTATTCCTTCATTAGGTGGTGTAACTATATTCGTGGCCTTATATGATTATGAAGCTAGAACTACAGAAGACCTTTCATTTAAGAAGGGTGAAAGATTTCAAATAATTAACAATACGTAAGTGTTGTGAATGAAAAATACTGACTGTAACAACCTGGTCTTTCAACTGAAACCACTGACCTAGCTGACGATTCAGAGACGCGAGTAGTAGGGCATGGGTCTCTGCCCACTGGGTTGGATGATGCCTTTGGTTTCATTAGACACATGGCAGAATACTACTCATGTAGCCAGAAGTTACTTCTACAAATTGTGCTGTTGTGGTTCTGCCATGAAAGGTAGAGATTTAAGAATGAAGACTGAGCGATTATATGTAAACAAGTAATATTGCTTTCAAAAAACATTACTTAAAAAATATCTTTATAAAGAGAATTTTATATTTCTATTTAAGTACTAAATGATTTAAAGATCTTATCCCTTTCTTAAAAAAAAAAGAAAGAAAGGAAAAAGATTAGGTAAGGAACTTCTGTAATTCCAAACTGCCCAAAGTAAGTTGCTTTTTTCCTAGGTGATTCTTAGACTTGTTGTCAGTTAGTGGCCCACCATAGAAATTCCAGCTATGGAAAATAGATCCCATAATTTTGTTAGCAGGTGTAGCAACCACTTTGTATGTTCTCAAAATACATATTTATGGTCTCTTTGCTTCCAGTCATGTTTCAGTCCATTCTTATTCCCATTTACTACCAGTTATTGTTCCAGAACATAAAAAATGTTCATGTCTCTCTGCTTTAAAACCCTTCAATAGCTATCAGTTGCCATCAACAAAAAGAAAAGTAACAATAATAGTAGGCATCACTCATTAAGCTTCTTCCCTTTTGTCACTCCACTGCTTAACCATGTCGAATTACTTGAATTTTCTGAATACACTGTGGTTTCTCACTTTCTTCACGCCTTCACACATGTGATTTCTTTCTTCTGTAATATGACATTTTATCTCTCCATTTTTTCCCCTTTATCTGGCCAACTGAACTCATCCTTCAGAATGTATATTTCGACGTCCTTTCTCAAGGAAGCCTTTCTTGACATTTTTCCGCTCCCTTGTGGCCCAGTCCCCACCTCCTGCTGGATTAAGTGCCTTTCTTAAATGTTCACATAGCAACGTATGCAAACCTTAAGCATAGCTGCCATCCCAATTTTGAATTATAACTTATCACTTGCTTATCATTCTTTAAACAAGGGTTCTCAACCTGGGGTAAAATTGCCCAGGGGATATTTGGCAATCTCTGGAGACATTTTTGGTTGTTAAATTCAGGGTGCTGCTACTGTCATCTAGTGGGTAGAGGCTAGGGATATTGCTCAGCATCTTGCAATGCACAGGATGGCCCTCCACAACAGAGTTATCTGGCCCAAAGTGTCAATAGTGCCAAGGTTGAGAAATTCTGCTCTAGACTGTGCATTTCTTGAGGGTAAAGACTATCTTTTTACCCTTTTTTCTAGCACAACTTTTTATAAAATTTAAAAGATATTCAGTAAATGTTTGAATGAATCAATGAATGGTTGGCAGGATTAAATATAAAGTTTTCAGTTTGTATGTCTGAAAGTATGTAATATATACTAGGAAGCTACAAATCAAGTGTATGAGTTCGTAAATGTTTGAATTACCAAAGGATTATTTTCATTTCATTTTCTAGAAAGCAAATGCACCTTAAGCATTTATGAAATTTCAGTTTAGATAAACTATTTTCAGTACTTTACTCTGGTAAAGCAAAACGTAACTTTTAATTTTCAATAGTGGAACCCATATATATTCCTCATTAGAGACTGATAATATTTACTTCTTTCACATTAATTTTGCAAGAGTCAAGACTTATGTATTATGAACTGTATATAGTTCTCATGTTCTAAATTGCTTTTAGTCTTATTTGGATATTTAAGATAATATTTTTGTATATACTTTATTCCAATAATTAAATTTTTATTGTTATTGCCCATTGACAATATTTTGGCTACAGGAGTTCTAGGGCATCTTGATTTTTTTCCTAAAGTGACTAAAAAGGAGCATTATAATTTTATAGACTATTAAAAGAAAAGCATTTGGCAAAGATAAAGAATGAACTACTGGTACATGCAGAAACATAAATGAACCTTGAAAAAATTATGCCAAGTGAAAGAAACCAGTCAAAAAGACCATATATTGTATGATTCTATTTATATGAAATGTCCACAATAGGTATATCCATAGATTAAAAACCACAAAAAGCAGATTGGTAGTGGTGGGGGCAGGAAGGGAGGGAGTGGAGAGTGACTGTTAATGGAAATGGGTTTCTTTGGGGAGTTGATGGAAAGGTTCTAAAATTGATTGTGGTAATAGTTGTACAACTCTCAATATATTTAAATCCACTAAATTGTACATCTTAAATGGGAGGATTTTATGGTATGCAAATTATACCTCAATAAAGCTTTTAAAAAGGAAACAATTAAAACTGAGTAATTTGAAAGATTTACCTCTGAGATTGTTTTATTCAGTGTGGTTGATTGTCCCAGGTTGAAAGAGTTTGTAACAAAGTGATCTTATAACTAAAATTAAACTGTGATATTTTATTTTGGTTTGGAGCAGAAATGCAGCTGTGCATTTGCTTATTCTCTTAATTCATAAAACCTATTTTTAGTAGTAGTCTTTGAGTTTGATTCTTGAGCAGATGAATGCATAAATACAAAATGAAAGTAATATCTCTTGTCTCCTTCAGATACAAGACAACACTGCAATAGATCGTGCCTTGAACAGTAGTCTACCGTGTGATTACTGTTGTTTTGTGTGTTGCAGGGAAGGAGACTGGTGGGAAGCAAGATCAATTGCTACAGGAAAGAATGGTTATATCCCCAGCAATTATGTAGCCCCTGCAGATTCCATTCAGGCAGAAGAGTATGGTGCTACTTCATATTTTATTAATTGTTTTGATTTTTAAAATGTTTTAATGCACATTCTACTTAGCCACAACTTTACACACACACAATTACATATCAGTCTTAATATAGCTAATGTATCATATTAATAGGGGATGTTACTTGAAAATTAATAATTAATGCAATAGTATTCACTTAGAGCAGGATCATAAATAAATCTACACTTATAGTACTGTTATGCCTTTACTCTTTTACTTTAAAAAATTATGTTAACCCTTTTTGTATTCTTTGTGTACTGTCTCACTTTAAAAGTTTACCCTCTGTTGAGAGTGTTATATCAGTGTTATTTTCTTGACTTAAGTGCTTGCTCCTTTTTAGGAGAGAGAGTATCCTTGTCTTTTAGGAAGTAACACATTGCAGTATTTTAGGAATAACAATTCAGCATGTTTGTAACTTACTCTCAATCAGTTCAGAAAAAATTATACACACCTATACACAGTCAGGAAGAAACTATGACAAAGCAAATTGTTAACAGTTGGGAAACCTGGGTGGAGGGTTTATAAGAGTTCTGTCTACTATTCTTGCAACTTTTAAAAAGTTAAAGTTCACCTTTAATGATATATTACGTTCAAGTCAAACCAAGTTTATCTGGGATCCATAAATGCTATTTTATTTTCATATCATAACATTTAACACTATGCCTTGCATATAGTGGTATTCTATCAATGTTTGTTTGCTTTTACTAATGATATGTAATTTGTCTCCTTAACTGTCACTTTTATTCACAAAACTGTATTAAATCAAACTTACATGAATTAGAATTCCTAAGAATTTGGATATAGTTTACTTGCATCCTACTAAATGTGGATGATCACACTGTCACCAGAGAATCACTTTTATTCTTCATACTATAGTCTTAGTATTTCTATCTGTCACTGATTGAAGGGCTCTGTCTCATTGCCTTTCCTTCTCCATTTACTACCCTTACTACCCTGCCAGGTGGAGTTTAAGAGACGTGTTGAATAGTCAATACGTGGAAATACTATGCCAGAGTATATTCTGACAGTAATATTCCTATTTAATAAATAGCTTTCATTGTGTTTTACTGTATTTTTATGATATATTCTATAGTTATTCTTTATCATCCTTTAAATCCTACTCCATTCTTGTTAATACTTATGTATAATTTTTCTTATCCATACACCTTTCTAACTCAGAACACTATTAATTTTTTTCCAGATGGTATTTTGGCAAAATGGGGAGAAAAGATGCTGAAAGATTACTTCTGAATCCTGGGAATCAACGAGGTATTTTCTTAGTACGAGAGAGTGAAACTACTAAAGGTATGAATGTTATGTTAATGTAAGTATAAAAATATTCTTAGGCAGTATTTTGAGAAAGATAAAGATTTTATTCCACCCTACCCCCCCACCCCCACCCCACAGGTGCTTTTTCCCTCTCTATTCGTGATTGGGATGAAGTAAGAGGTGACAATGTGAAACACTACAAAATAAGGAAACTTGACAATGGTGGATACTATATCACAACCAGAGCACAATTTGATACTCTGCAGAAATTGGTAAAACATTACACAGGTATGTGAATATTTCAAAGGTGAAAATTATTTCCTCATGTTCTATTTTATGAGGACAAAATTCATGTTTCATATCTCTTAAAGTTTAGCATGCTACTTTACACATAGTATGTGCTCACTAAATATCTGTTGTATTCTAGTTTTTAAATGAGGAACTGATAATACTTATACCTGAATTATATTCTTGGATGATGTGTTAAAATCAGATTATCATCATTTAAGTCTTAATATCTTACTGGCATTATGTTTACATTAGAGTTCCATGTTATAACAGCTAAATAACAAGATAGATTGTGGGAATAAATAAAATAAGTGTTTTATTTAAGGACACTTGTTAAGTAGGTAAAGCTATGAAAAAGCTGTATCAGATATCCTTTTGGTTTACTTTCCTCTGCATGGGCTGGAGTATATGAGATTTCTTAAAGGATAAATCCGTAGAGATTTATTTATTAAGTAAAATAAATCCAATGAAGATGCATGTTTCTTTTCCTGGAAAATTAACCTGTAACAACTCTAGACATTCCTCAGTCTTTCAAGGGCCTTTGAAAGGTGCAGTCTTAGAGTCTTCTGTCTCAAAAATTTTCTTTGCCAATTTGATATATGAATGCATTTGAAATTCTTTAAATGATTAATACTAGGGAAGGAGAAGTTTCCATAGCAATTTATTCTTCAGTGACGGCTAGCTGCAAACTGAATCTATCAAATCAACCGCCCGTGTTGACAGTGATCAAACATGTTGCCAAGCAGTGACATCAGTTGTAATTGTACTTGTTAGAATGTGGGTTTGTGTGGTTACTTGCTGAGAACGGGAAAGAACATGTCTTATTTACAATAAGAAAGATTGTATAAGCAGGATTCACAAATCAAACTATTATGAATTTGAGATTCCCTGTTTTTGTGTCTCCCTTATTTAAAATTCAGTGTCCTAAATGCAGAAATTTTTCTTTGATTTTTGGTATCCCTCTTATATTGGTAGTTACTAGAAATAACAATTAATGGTAGTATTCTCTTTGGGAAGAAATAAAGCACAGTGGTCAAAAGCAGAACTTTGGAGGCAGCCAGACCTAGAGTTTGAATCCCATCTACATCACTAAGTGACCTTGAGAAAGTAGATTAGTTTTCCAAGACTCAACTGAGATCTGTAAAGTGCTCAATTAGTACAATTGCTGGAACATAATAAGTATTTAATAAGTAATAACTTTTAAAATGTAACAAAATGTTTTATTTCTTATGTTTTACTTATGTACAACTCCCTTGTGTTTGTGCTTTTATAAAAAAACTGGTAGAACACTATTTTTTGTTTTGATTTTCTATAATTTAAGTTTTTTAAAATATTGATAGTACATGTACCTTAATTTTTCTGAGTAATTCATTTTACAGTGTAGTTTATTCATTTATCTAGAACACGCTGATGGTTTATGTCATAAGTTAACAACTGTGTGTCCAACTGTGAAACCGCAGACTCAAGGTCTAGCAAAAGATGCTTGGGAAATCCCTCGGGAATCTTTGCGACTAGAAGTTAAGCTAGGACAAGGATGTTTTGGTGAAGTATGGATGGGTAAGAAGCCTGAACTTTCAGTTTTCTTTGTCATTGTTTAGCCATAGATTAAAATGCCACAATTAATTATAAGATAGGTTGAAATATTTAAGATAATGCTGCTCCTTAAAGTTTGGTGTAAATTCTTTTCAAATATAGATTAAAACAATAAAAGTATTGTTTTTTTAGGAACATGGAACGGAACCACAAAAGTTGCGATCAAAACACTAAAACCAGGTACAATGATGCCAGACGCTTTTCTTCAAGAGGCTCAGATAATGAAAAAATTAAGACATGACAAACTTGTCCCACTATATGCTGTTGTTTCTGAAGAGCCAATTTACATTGTCACTGAATTTATGTCAAAAGGTATGTGTCTATTAGTATCTCTTAGGGTATGCATGTTAATAAACTTTTAAAAAACAAGTCTTTGTTTTTATTTTTATACATACAGATTTTTTATCATACAGTGTTTTCTAAGATTTTTATGTAGACATTTGAAAAGAGAAAAATCTTACATTTTAACAGAATAGTGATTCACTCCAGTTATTCCAAAAGATACAAAGTTCAAAAGGAAAATAAGGCAGGCAGAATTTATTTTGAAAGTGAATAGTCCTTCATTCTGTTTGACTAAAGAAAACAGAATAGCTAAGAAAATGAAAAAGAAAAAAAAGTACTTGTACAAATTGAATTAAAATAATGCAGTCAGAAAGATACATCTTTAGTATTAAAGCAAAGAAATCAGGTAAAGTTAAGTAAATTAACTTTATCTCATTTTAATATAAGCATACTCTCCCTCTCCATAGTCAGAATGCCTAGAAGCTTTTTTTCTGTGTTTCTGTTATCAACTGAAATGTCTCCATTCTCCTAAACCCTAGACTCCAAAGTGGGATTTTAAGTAACAGGAATGATAAGGGCCAGGATAAAGAGAAGGAAAGATTGCTCTTTCCTCTTTTTCCCTTTGCTAACGATGCTTTAGAAGAGGAACCAGTAAGTCATAAAATATGCCAACAGGCTTGCTTTTTACCCTCTTGAATTTTATCTACGTTTTTTACTCTTAACAAGTCACTATCCGTAGGTAACACTGATTGTCATCCCTCTCCAGTAGTCCATCTTGGCCAACAATTTAGTTCCATCTAGTGGTGACAGGGCCAACTACAAGCTCCACATTTGCTATAGGAAAAATTCCCCCCCCAAAACAAAGAGAAAAAACAAAGGGTTAAGAACTGACATAGCCTACTAATTGATAGCCAAACATACCTAACGCCCCAAAGTACATGGTAGTTTTTGGAAGGAATCTACTGCAAACCACTGCCAGATATCACATTTCAGAGTGCATTGGATGAACTAGAAAAAGAAGGAAGGAAAGGAACAATAAAGAAGAAGTTTAAATCAAGATATAGAATTAAAAAAAAAAAGTAAATCAAGATATTGACAGCATAAGAATATAATGGAGGTAAAGCTAGTGGTCCATTAGCTTTGTATATTGATTTTAAGAATTAATTAGGAGAGCATGGGAAAAGTCTATGCTGTCAGGTTGCTGGGTTAGGATTATTTCTAATTGGGAGATTTAGAAGCAAGATCACAATTGTCCCTTCTAGTTTCAAAACTGTAATTCCCCATCTTGCTAATTAGCAGTTGGCCCTATATAATCCATCTCATTGCCTCACGTGCTTTCACATAAACCCACTTTTCTGGCCAAGTGGGTAATTTTGTTGCTCCATGTTTCCATGAGTTTGTTCATGTTATTTCCTTCACCTGGAATGTGGTTTCCCTATCTCTTGACCAGTCTTAACTATACGCCCTTCAGATTGTACTTAAGTCAGGTATTAGAAGCCTTCCACTAATATCCCCATCTGTCATGAGCATTATGGTTTTTGAAATCTTTATAGTCAGAGTACTCTAGGAATTATTAACAACCAAAATTTATTGAATGCTTCTAATAGATAAGACACTCTGCTCGTTATTAAAAGGTGTCAAAGAAATATAGCCACCCAAATAATTTACATTAAATTTGGAGACAAAAGACTTAAACTCCTGAAGAGTTACTTTTCAGTATAAAAGTAAATGACGATTCACTATAAACAAACTAAGCTACAGGCCAAAACATAATGAATTTCTAATAAGGATAATAGAAATTGAGGAAGAGATCATAGGCTGGAATAAATTGAGAAAAATTAGAAAAAACAAGTCTTGAATTACACTTTAAAGTTATGGAGGATATGGATGGGTAAAGTGAAGAGAATGGGTATTTCTGCAGAGCTAAAAGGATTGAGGAAATGGCTAATAAAACAATGGCTAATGGGAAGTACAGACGTAGTAGAAGAAACTAGGAAATAAGGCCAGGGAGGTATATGAGACAAATTTAAAGATTGCTTTTAATTGGTTCCACTACTATTTATTGAGTACTTACCCTCTGCTAGGGTCATAAATGAGCCTCAGAGGGTTTATGAACTTCCTCTGAAGTTATGTGTTAGTTTTTTCATGCTTATGTATGTTTTCTGGAAAGAGCATTCATAGTTTTCATCAAATTCTCAACATACGAACCAAAAAAAGATTAAGGACCAATGATAGATAGAAAACATTCTATAATAAATGGATATAAGAAACATTTAAGGGGAAGTGGTATTTGTTGTGACTGGTTAAAAATCAGAGAAGAGGAATTGTCAAAATGACACATTCCAGTTCTGGATTTCTATGCTCTGTAGTTTTTGCACTATTTTAGCACTTTACCTATTGTTGCACTGAACAGTGTTCTAAGTGTTGTATCGATTAAAGAACTGTATCTTTGCTTTTTATATACATTCTGCATTTTATATTGAATGTATAAATGTAGAGTATTTCTATAACCTCAGTCTGTCCTGCAGACCAAGAAAAAGAAGTGTTCCTTCCTCTGTTTAAGGATAGTTCCTTTAGTGCATTCTTTATCCTTCCTTATGTTGAAAAAGGAAACCCTGTCTTGGTCCCAGCATCTGCTTTTCACCTACTGCTCTACCTTTTTGCTTCCCTTCACAGCCAAGATATTTTAAAGATCAGGCAGTACTCCCAGTCTTTATGCCCTAACCAGCGATTTACTCTTTTTTGAAACCTGTTCACATTTACTTAATGTTTTCACATTTTGCCACATTTGCTTCAGATCATTCTAAGGAAACAATACATTTAACTATCTAATTGAATCCTTGTTTTTACCCCTTCTTGGGACCTATTTTCCTTTTAGCTCATCTTTCAGGGCCCTTTGGGCCCATTTCCCTTCAGAGGTAACCTCAGTTTTGAAGTTGGTGTTTACCTTTCCCATCTGCATTTTTAATGTCAATATGCTTTTACTAATATATATTTACCTATTAACAATATTTGTATGTTGTTTTTTTTTTTTACAAAGATCTATTTCATTCAACAGGTTCTTTTCTCTTTAAAAACTTTTTTTTTCAGTTACAGTTGACATCCAATATTAGTTTCAGGTGTACAGCATAGTGGTTAGACATTTATATAATTTATGAAGTGTTCCCCCAATTAGAATCGTACCCACCTGGCACTATACATAGTTATTACCATGTTATTGACTGTATCCCCTTTGCTGTACTTCACATCCCCGTGACTCTTGTAACTACCAATTAGTACTTTTTAATCCCTTTACTTTTTTCACCCAGCTCCTCAACCCCGCTCCCATCTGGCAGCCATCAATTTATTCTCTATATCTATGTGTCTGTTTCTGTTTTGTGTGTTTATTTTCTTCAGATTCTACATACAAGTGAGATCATGGTATTTGTCTTTCTCTGACTTATTTCACTTAGCGTAATACCTTCTACGTCCATCCTTGTTGTAAATGGTAAAATCATTCTTTTTATGGCCAAGTCATAGTCTATTGTATATCTGTACCACATATTTATCTAATCATCTATTGATGGGCACTTAGGTTGCTTCCATATCTTGGCTATGGTAAATACCGCTGCAGTGAACATAGGGGTGCATATATCTTTTCGAATTAATGTTTTGTATTTCTTCAGATAAATACCCAGAGGTGGAATTGTGGAGTCATAAGGTAATTTTAGTTTTAATTTTTTGAAGAACCTCCATATTGTTTTCCACAGTGGCTGCACCAATTTGCAGTCCTACCAACAGTGCGCAGGGATTCCTATTTCTCCACATCCTCGCCACACTTGCTGTTTTTTGATTTATTGATGATAGCCATTCTGACAAGTCAGAGATGATATCTCATTGTGATTTTAATTTGCGTTTCTGTGATGATTCATGACATTGAGCAATCTTATATGTGTCTATTGTCCATCAGTATGTCCTTTGGAGAAATGTCTATTCAGATCCTCTGCCCATTTTTTAATTAGATTTTTTTTTTGGTGTTGAGTTGCATGAGTTCTTTATAAATTTTGAATATTAACTCCTTATCGGATGTATCATTGGCCAATATCTTCCATTCAATAGGTTGTCTTTTTTTGTTGTTGATGGTTTTTCAGCATGTGCTCTTAAAGATTTATTCATGTGGATAAGAGAAGATCTACTTCATATACTTTTAACTATTGAATGAGATTTTACATGAATATACCACTGTTCATTCATTTCCCAGTGAACATTTAGGTTGCCTTTAGTTCCTTGCTGTTACAATGCAGCAGTAAATATCTTCATACTTGTCTCCTTTTGCACATGTGCAGAGGTTGTATTGCATTGGATGGCAGCAGCCTTAGCATCACCTGGAAACGCCTTAGAAACACAGATTCAGGATGGGGCCCAGCAATGTTCACTTCCCCAACCCCTTTTGTAGGAATAGTTTATTGACTGCTCTCGATCTTATTTATTAAACCTGTGGAAATTTCCCTTTTCTTGCTGTTTCCACTATCATTGCTAGATTTTAACATAAAGGTTTCTCTTTCCTAGACAATTACAAGAAATTTAAACTTAATCCTTTTATGCAGTTTGGCCCAATTTCATTCTTCATATTACTTTTTCAACATAAATCTGATCATATTATTTCTCAGCATAAAACTTCATATAAAAGAGATAAAGTCCATCTGTGCATTGCTTTCTGTGTTCTTGTCTGCAGCCTTCTTGTTAGTTCCCATCTTTATGCTCTATGTTCTTACATATGAGGGACTGGTTTTTTTTTTCCCCAAAAAAAACTTTTGCTCATAGTGCCAGGGCAGGGGTGAGGTGGGGGGGTGGAAGTGGGTATGGAGTGGAAGAGAACATGAAGAGCAAGGAGGTCTCTGCCCTCAGAGGAGGTGGGAAGGGGCACAGGAGGTGCAAAAGGGTGCAGTGAGCCCGTGCGTCCCCGGGGTGCGGGACAGAGTGGTGGTTGGAGGCATGTAGGGCTGGACAGTGAGAGGGGCTGTCGCCACATGGGACTTGGGGTCACGTCAAGTTTGGTGGGTGCGGGAGGCCAGGAAGGGGGTGCAGAGGAGAGGCACTGGGAACTGGAGCCAATAGGAGGGACTGTTTTCAGTTCCCTAAACTGTGCTGTTTTATGCATTACAGCCTTTGTACTTGTTACCCACTTCTTGGAATTCCCTGTTTGCCCTTATTCTCCTTTAAATGCACTCCCTCTGTGAAGCTTTTCTGACGAATTAACTGTATCCATTGTAGTTTCTACAAAAATTTTTATAATACCTACTGTACAATATTTATGCTTACATATATTTTATAGGTTCTAGATCTATAAGACTAGATCAAAATCTTTTCAAGGGCAGAGACCATGACTTGTTAATCTTTGTATCTTCTATACCTTTTACAGTGCCTAACATGACCCTCAGCAAATATTTGAGTGGGCAGATGAACAAGCACAGTAACATGTTCCCCCTGCAGTAGACAGACCAGAAGAAATATAAATAGTCTCTGACTTTGAATCTCTATAAATGAGACTAAGTCATGACATTCCCTTGTTTCATAATCCTGTCAACATAGAAAGGGCTTTCTTTGTCTTGTTCTGTTTTATTACACTTTTATTTTGAAATACTTTTAAACTTATAGAAAAGTTGCAAAACTAATACAAAGAAGTCTCATATGTATTTCGACCAGATTAGTCAATTGTTAACTAGATATATCTATCAATATATAAAAAATATAAGGGTTTTCTCTTGAACCATTTGAGAGTTTATTGTAAACATTATGTTCCCTTTACCTCTAAATACTTGAGCATTTGTCTCCTAAAGACAGGGACATTGTCTTAGATAATCACAGCATAAGGATGTAAATGAGGAAATACAACATTGGTACATTTCTCTTACCTACAACCTGCCAGCTCATATTCAGATTTCAAACCAGTCAGCTCAGTGATGTCCTTAATTATACCAATTTTTCCTGATGCAGTATCCAGTCCATGGTCATTGATTTCTTTTAGTTGTAATTTCTTTTCGGTCTCCTTTAATTTGGAGCAGTCCTGCAGCCTTTCTCGTCTTTCATTATGTGTTATTTTTGAAGAGAACACTGTCTTTGTTTTATAGAATGTATCTGAATTTGGGCTTGTCTGATATTTTCTCCTGATTAAATTCAGGAACATGGTAAATTTTTAACCAGTAAGAGGAATAGCAACTAGACTTTTGCTTTCTAGCCTTTCTCTGCTGTTATTCATAGTACTTTAGTGTTCATGATATCTTCTGCTAAAACTGAGAGAAGTTAGTTGGACTTACACTTCCGTGTCAACTCGGCCACCTAGATTTAGTTTTAAGTACCCCAAAATATTTCCATTTTCCTAAGCTCTTGATTTCAGATTGACTTCAAAATATATACGTATCTAATATTACTTTTTGGATCAAAATTGGGACCATTGATCTTGATCAAAGCATGGAAGAAATGCCTGTAATCTGGTGAGATTATTGCATTTTCCTTTTTTTCATATGTTATTGGGAGAAGTTTATAAAATTTTAGTTTAGGGACCTCTTCTGGAATCTTAAAAATAGTTATTCAGAAATTCCAAAGCTGCAAAAATTAATAAAGAATGAGAAGCTGAAGTTTTATATCTTGGTGTAGTGATTTCTTTAGAGGGAGGGGAATGTCTTTTCGATCCTAATTTATGAGTTGCTAATTTTCCATGAATGTCTTGCTGTCTCTTATAGGGAGCTTATTAGATTTCCTGAAGGAGGGAGATGGAAAGTATTTGAAGCTCCCACAACTGGTTGATATGGCTGCTCAGGTACTTGTGTATTTCTACATGTATCAATTTGAATTGAAAGTTTACATTAAAAATGTAAAATAATTTTAGTAGAATACTATTGTTTATATAATGAAGTCTTGAAATTTTAGAGCTAGAAGGGACGTTAGAGATAATCTGATCTCCTTATATTATAGATAATGTGATATCTGAAGACCAGAGGTATCTAAAATTCATATAACATTAGTATTAGAACCAAGCATGTAACTCCCATCACAATTCTGTCCTTATCATGTAGTCTTCCAGAAATATAAAATTTATATGTATATTTTAACAGATAAATTTTAAAACAATGAATGATCGCTATTCCAAAGAAAATAGTATTGGAAATCTACAGTATGTGCTGAAATGCCAAGCCTAGTCCATACTCCTGAGTTCAAGGGTCATAAACACTCAGTATTGGGGGTTGGCATCAACATAAAGGACCAGAACAGTGTTTTAGGCTTTGTGGGCCAGTATATCTCTGTTACTGTTCCTCTTGCTGCTTTTCTTCCTCTCACTCTCCTCTCCTTCCCCCTCCCTCTCATTCTCCTTGCCTCTCTTCCTCCTCTATTAGTGTTTTCTATTATCTGCCAGACTGTTACCATCATCTCCTTTCGAGAGAGATGAGTTTTCAGTGATTTGACTTAACATTAACCAAAATTGTCTTCTCCTTCCTTCCCTTTGTATCATGTCTTTTCTTTTCTTTCTAAGATTGCTGATGGTATGGCATATATTGAAAGAATGAACTATATTCACCGAGATCTTCGGGCTGCCAATATTCTCGTAGGAGAAAATCTTGTGTGCAAAATAGCAGATTTTGGTTTAGCAAGGTTAATTGAAGACAATGAATATACGGCAAGACAAGGTAAAATTACATTTTAATAAATGCTTGTAACCTAATGTTCAACAGATTTTTTTACCATTCCTTTGAATATACAAGGTTTACAGAATAAGAATAGCTCTAGATCTTCTCAGAAGAGTCAAAGAAACATTGATTTTATTCATAAAATTATATGTAATACATGGTATCATGGCTTTCTGATAGTTAATTCCCCCAAGGAAGAACCTGACTGATATTCTTTGCATTATAAATATAGCTCTCTTTACATTCCCTTTACTCTCCTCTTTATGCTTCTTGTGGCATGCCAACAAATAAACATTTTTAAATTCCTTTGTAAAAAACTTGAGAACCGTCCAGATTTTACTACACTAAGGATGAGAAAAGGTACATTTGAAACTAATATAGTAATAAATAGCATACAATTTTATAAAGGCTTTGGAAACCATTTCTATGCCAGATTTACAGTAATTCCTTACTATATATAAAATTATTATAAATAAAAACATTTAGAAGATTGATGCTATAAAGAGTAAGAGAAGGGAACTTGTGGAAATTAGTATAGGTCGATTCTTCTGCTTGGCATCTCTCTAAACTCTCATTTAGTACCTACTTAATGAACACATAATACATGCATATGGAAAGAGAATGGGTTTTTTAATCCCGATTCCATCTGTTATTAGTCCCAGGATTTCAATTAAGTTATCAAACCTCTTTGACTGAGCCTCAGTCTCCTCACTAATAAAGACTAGATGCTAATGTTTTACTTCTCAAGGTTGTTGTGAAACTTTAATGAAGTACTAGTTATATAGTGCCCGACATTACCTAACATGGTAGATGCTCAGTGTATATTAGAGCTTACATTTTAATGGGCAAGGTAGAACATATAAATAACTATAAAAGAAGCTATGTGTGATTAATGTCAAAAGAATATGGAAAACAGTGTGGGAAAGCAGAGCAGGAAAGACTTCACAGAGGTGATGACTTGAGAGCAGGGCCTTGAAGAAAGAATGTAACCTTGACAGGCAGAGATTGAGTAAGGTCCAGTACACATCACCCATAGGTCGCTCATCCTACATGAAACCCTCAGTGACCCCCCCCCCCACACCTACAAAAAAAAGATGCTTCGTCATTCATTATCTCCTACTCTAGCTCCACTTTTCCTGTAACAGATACTGGAGTCGCTGCTTGTGCTAGGCGGGAGGGCACAGCTGTTAAGAGGGCACAGTTTCTGCTGTCAAGGAGCTCACTGACTAATGCCTGAGACCAAATTGTAAACTCTTTCAATCCAATCGGGTAAGCCCAGTAAAAATGTTAGTGAAAGTTTAAATAGTAGACACACCAAAAAAAAATTTGTTTTTCAGCTATCTATTACCATCTATTACCATTTCATTAAAGAACATTTTAACACTATACAACTAGGAAAGACGTAATCTCAGAATAAAGGACATACCTGTGAATTAATAATTTTAGCTTTGTAAATTGATACGTAATCCTTTTTTCTCTCTTTTTATCAGTGACCACACTGATACACAAATCATTGGGAACCGCTGTTTTAAACCATAGTTTCTCAATCAGGAGTGGTTTTGTCCCCTAGAGAACATTAGGTAATATCAATATCTTGAGACTTTTTGGTTGATACAACTGAGAGCCTGCTACTGGCATCTGATGGGTAGAGGCCAGACATGACTGCTGAACATCCTGCAACATAGAAACTAGTCCCCCACCAAACAAAAATTATCTTGCCCCAAATGCCAGTAGTGCCAGGTTGAGAAACCCTACCTGCAGCACAGTGCTTTCTTTTCAACCTCCACACCTTTGTGCAGTTCCTTCCAGCTGGAATATTTTCCTATTCTAAAATCTTTACCTGTAAAAATTCTAACTGTTCTCTAAGGTTTAACTTAACTAACCCTTTTCTAATGAAACTTTTTGTGATTATGCTAGCAAAAATTGATCTTCTGTTTGGACATCTAAAGAACTATTTTACAACACGATGTACATACATATAGAAATAACTTGAAGTATGTAAGACACCTGTAATCGCCACCATAAGTATATAAGCTTCACAAAGGCTGTTTTGTCCCCCATGACAATTAGCATGAAGTGTTGTGCATAAAAAGCATAAACTAAATATTTGAATAAATTAGGCTTTTAAAAATGACAGTACAATAAAATTTTCCAGAGAAATATCATAAAATAAAAGAGATTGCTGTTAAAAACCAGTAGGTATTAGAACCCAACAGAATATTGCCCTCTTTAACCAACAACAGTTAGCTGTATAGTTACTAGGTGATAGACTTACTTAAAAGTTATAGGTGCTATAATCCATGTTTTTGGTTGCTTCTTAGTACAGTTTCTACCTCTGTTTTCTTGAATGGTTTTCTGTCCCCACCAACAGTACTCATTTTTTTTTATGTCATTGAATATCTTATCAGGAAGAAATGTGATTTCTTTTAATACAAATTTTAAATATTAAAAATTTTTCCCATGTATCGTATACTTTTGAACACTAATGACAGATATAAGGACACTGACAAAAAATTAGCCCTCCTTATGCCGTATTTACACAAATAGATTTTTAGGAACAATTTACTTAAGATTGTCAATACTGTTTTAGGGGCAAAATTTCCAATCAAATGGACAGCTCCTGAGGCTGCACTATATGGTCGATTTACAATAAAGTCTGATGTGTGGTCATTTGGAATTCTACAGACAGAACTGGTAACAAAGGGCAGAGTGCCATATCCAGGTAAAGCTTGCATTTCATTAGCTCTTGGTTTTTCCATCACTGACTTTAACTGGAGATTATTAGGAGCAGAAAAGTAAAGAGGGGGAAAGAACTTTATTTTTTATTTCTCTGTCTCTTTTCTTCTCTCCCTCCCTCCCCATCTTATTTATTTATTTATTTTTGGCATCGGATAGACAGTAACCTATGAGAGTCATAATCCCTGAGTTAGGGCACACACAGGAGGTGCGCCCCACATTCATCTCAGCTTTTTTCCTTAGGGCATTTCCAAAAGGGTTATTTATCTCCACTATACTCTCAGATAAACACATCTTAAATATCCTGGGTCATCCATCTTCCTCTCACCACAACCCCTGTCTTACAAGTAATTGAAGGTATTTGCCACTGTTCCTCATTAGCCTAAGTTTGGTCATTAATAACTGTTAATGTCAGAAAGTACCAGTACCTCAAAGTAGCACCCTAAATTTTCATTAATCAAATGAGATTGGTTTTTGAACATATTAGTGTTAAAAGCAAGAATTGAGCAAGGATTAGTGTTTAAAAGCAAGGTTGGTGGGGGAAAAAAATAGATATGTTGGAACAAGCTAGATCTCATTTTTTAAGCTCTTCTTGATATAATTTAACATTGAAAATTTATTTATTTGTTAAAATAATCCCACTAAGTAAACCTACTGTACTTTGAATCAGTTCATGGGTAGGGGATTTGTTTTGTTCTTTTTTTATATAGTTTTATTGAGAAATGATTGACTTGCGTCACTATAAGTTTAAGGCATACAGCATGATGGTTTGATTTACATATATTGTGAAACGATTGCAATAGGTTCATTGTATGCAATGTTTGATATTGTTAGGTATGGTAAACCGTGAAGTGCTGGAACAGGTGGAACGAGGATACAGGATGCCTTGCCCTCAGGGCTGTCCTGAATCCCTGCATGAATTGATGAATCTTTGTTGGAAGAAAGATCCTGATGAAAGACCAACATTTGAATATATCCAGTCCTTCTTAGAAGACTACTTCACTGCTACAGAGCCACAGTATCAGCCAGGAGAAAATTTATAATTCAAGTAGCCTACCTTATATGCACAAAACTGCCAAAATGTAAAAAACTTATGTAGACTTCCTCACTTATTTACAGGAATCAAAAGAAGAAAATCTTCACTCTGCATGTTTTTAATGGTAAACTGGAATTCCAGATATGGTTGCACAACACCACTTTTTTTTTCCCAAATGTTAAACTCTAAAGTACCAATGATGAATTTTCCAACTTATTTCGGGGTCCAAAGAAAGTATAGCTAAGATATTGATGACAGTGTGAGTGATAGCATATGACAATGAAGAGCAACAAGGCTACTGTTTGTAAATCACTTTATTTCTTTTATTCCCCAAACTCAGAATTGTTAAGAGAAAATTATTTCTCATTATAGACAAAACTCGGAAGATAAAAACTGTTATACCGTAGTAAAATCTAAAATAAGCTAACTTCATGGGACCAAAAATTTCATTCCATTTCTAAAATTTTCTTGTATTCATTATTTTCAAAAGTTTTTTATAAGTTGAACAGTTAACATGCAATCTTAGTATATGCCTCCTTTGCATGGAAATGAGTGAGGTTTCTAGAAGCAAAAAGGAATATAAACAACATCTAAAACTTGATTAAATGTTAAATGACAGTGGTGGGATTTGAAAGTATAATGCACTATGTCAACACTCAAATTCATGGAACTGGAAAGTAGAGGAAGAAATTTTTCACTTTAATCATTTTCTGAATAGCTCAGTTTAGAATAATGAAGGAACTAGAAAGTGAGTTAATCTTTTATAAGGTTGCATTGATTTTTTTAAAGGCAATCTATAATTGAAATTGTTATCCAATCCAAGGGGAAAAAGTCCTAGCATTTAAATAGTCCTTTTTAAAAAATAGACTGGTAATATGAGATGTTGCTAAATATGTGCTTATAGTGATGGGTGCCTCAAATATAAAATATCACTAGGTCAGGGACTTGAATGCACTTTTGCTCTTATTGCATATAGACTAACAGAGAGGAAAATGTATTTAAAAGAAATATGAGAAAATGAAATGTGAAAGTTTTACAGATAGAGGGAATGTTATGTTTAATGTCGATGTTATGGAATGACAAAATGGCTTTGCTGGCACTCAAAGCTGCTCACTTTTTTTGTGAGATTTTAAGAGTTATAAGGTATGTCTATAAGACTAATCGTATGATAATCACTAAATAAATGATAGTCTCAAAATAACTAAGTTAAGGCTTCCCAGTAATACCAGTGATACAGCTTTTATGCAAAACATTTTTAAAAGTCCAGTGTGATGAATTTTTCCCTTTTAGAATTTAGTTGATTTGAAGAGGAAAACTTATTCAGAATAAGAACAATGGTAAAAGTGGAGTGGGGGTGGGGGCAGTTTTTATCCATTTAAAGTGCAGAAGTAAACATACAAAAAAGACTGATTTTTATGATTAACTCAGAAAGAAATTCCAAAATAGGAATTTGAATAGCAGCATTACTGGCTTAAGGATCTAGCAAAGGAACTGAATCTGACAAAAGTCTGATATTTATGTTTTTAAATACTCTTTTATAGTCATACTTTAAATAAAGCAATACATCAGATCCCCATATTTTAGAAATATAATTTTTAACCATTATCTGTTAACTGATTTAATCATCAAATTTAAAGTTCCATGCCATAGTATCTACGTTGAAATTCAGATCATTTTAAAATGTGACAGTTGAACTTCATGTAGTTGGCAACAGTTCTGGTACTAAAAATTGTGGTGGTTTCTTATGTTTACATAACCTGCATAGTATTGAATCCCTCTTTCAAGAGGATCTTCCTACGAAGACTGCCGTCATCATTTACCCTTAACATCTGCAACCTGTGATATCAGATTTTTAAAGGGCTTCATGTGAACTATGATATAATTCTTCTAGCATTTAATAAAGGATAATAAAATTATATGTTTATGTACTAATTCTATTCAGAAAAATAAGCCAGGAAAAGTTGATGGTATTAGGTTTTAACTGAATGGAGCTGTTCCGTATATGAATTGTATAGTGAGGAAATAACACTAACTCAATGTGTATTCAGTTTAAATGGTTATGTATTTTTAAATTGCCAAAAAAAATAAACAACTTTGTACATTTGAAGATTTTTTCCCAACAGCTTTTCGTCTTCAATATCTTAATGTGGAATTTAACCCTTACCAAAAAAAAGTTGGCAAAAAAACCTTCTAGCACACTTTTTTAAATGAATAATGGTAGCCTAAAATTTAATATTTTTATAACGTATTATATCATTTTATGGATAATCGAAATAATTCTCATTGAATATACCCATTTATCTTTTTAGCCAATATTTATACTTTCTCATTCATTTTTTTAAATCGGTATTTAAAGCAAAATATATTCTGAATTTGTTCTTCCATTAGGAAAAAAAAGTTCAGTTATAACTCTTGAACAGAGTTAAATCAATTCTTTATTAATTTCAAAACATCATTGACCTCATTCTATGTGGTTAATTTTCCATGTCAGGTGAATGACATTTTTACAAGTTTTCTTTTTTAATTATACCAGCAACTACAGTTAATGTACAGAGAAACCTAAGTGATTTGCGTTAAGCTATTCTTAGAGAATCTGTGTTGAAGAATATAAAATAGAATAACCACTCTTGATCATGAGGGATTTAATTTTCTAAAGATGAAAAATACATGAGCCTTATTTCTTGTGTGTGTTTTAACTTCTATTAAGTATAATGAAAATAAAGTTATACTAAATCATGAATGGCCAATTGAAAGCATTTGTTATTTTCAAAAATATTATTAGTATTAATTACCTTTTACTATATCTAAAATTAGCTTTGTTTTTCCCTAATGATTTTAGAAGAGTGACATTTAATCAAAGACATAATTTAGTAAACATTTATTAAAAAAATTTTATACAATATAGTTCCTCAGTAGTTTCCTAGTATGCTAGTTGCCTTTTAATTTTGCATGTAATTTTTTGACATTTAAGTTGTACATTTGTATTATCAAATCTTTCTATGCTTAAAGTCCTTTGCATCCCAAGATTCAATATTCATCTCATCTGTTATATTTTATGCTTTTTTTTTTTTTTTTTTTTTTTTTTACATTTCTCTTTAATTCATTTGGAAGTTATTTGGGTATAAAATGTGACTAGCATGAATTTTTTTCTCTATATAGTTAATTTTCCCAGCACCATGTATTGGTTAATTCATCCCCACCCATTGGTTTGGGTCCTTTTATTTAAGCATATATCTACACATACCTGTTTTGTCCAATTATTTTGCCATTCCATTAATATAACACTTAATTACTAATCACTTGATAATGGATTTTAATAAGCAAATTGCCTTCGATGTTACTTTTTTTTTTAACCTTGGTATTCCCGCAAATTCTTGGTGAAGTTTAGACTTTTTTTTTATATTCCGAAAAAATTCAAGTGAGATTTTGTTAGGATTACATTCATCTTATATGTTAATTTGGTATGTATTAACATCTTTCAAATCAGTCTTCCCACCCCTTTTATACAAATCTTCATTTACATCTCAGCAAACTTCTCTAAGACTTTTCTCTATGGAGTTGGAAGATGAGCTTTATATCTTATGATACTGCTCTAAAGATGCCCATCCCAGTGCTGCTGGAGACCAGGTCCCCACTTTGTTACAAAACAAACCAACATGCAGAGGTGAGGAAGTGTGTATGTGCCCCAATAGCATTTATTTCCTTAAATTCAGCTCCTCCCCTGCCCTTCCTCCAGTTTCTCCTTTTTTTTTAATGACATCAAATTGAGTTTCTGTCACCAACCAGAGTCCCGATTAACATTCATATTGTCAATACAGAAAGGGATACTTATGAGTAAAATAAGCAGCATGTGCCCTGTATCATCCATTAGCCCCCTCCACAGCCATACTCTGCTAGAAGGCCGACCTTGTACTTACTTTTTTGTGTTTCCCTCACTTTCTGGATT
>NW_006442107.1:25853629-25874133 GCF_000325575.1 Pteropus alecto | reverse complement strand
ATGAGGAGCTCAAGTAGAAGATAAGAGGAAACCTGAAAAAGAGGTCAAGGTATTTATCCTCCTGGTTCCCTCCCTGTGAAGTTGGGCTGGTGTGTCCTTCAATCAAAGGTTCTTTTTAATATGGCCTCTGTCTCTATGGGGACTGATAACAGTTCCCATCCCTTAACTTTTATGCCTTAGGGCATAAAACTACAAACTGGTTACTGCATTCTTGTGGTTCTATCCTGTCAGCCCCTTAGTAAAATATCCTTTATCTTAATTTGAGTGTTTCCAGTTGGGACCCTGACATATATCATACTACCAATAATATCTGTATCGGCAGAAAATAGGAAACATACATCATTACATCAAAGCGACAGTTTATACAATATTATATTAAATGTAAAATTACCATAAGACCTTATAACCTGGAGAGAACAGCAAATTTTGAGAATATTCAAAACTCCAATTTTAAAACTAATCTTAAGTTTTTCAATTAAGTGTCTATTTTTTCAAAAATAGGTAAACCATATGTGATTAAACAATGATGAGTTGTAACACTCCAGTTAAAAAATGGAATGAATCATTCAATTCATGAATTGGATTAAAAAATGAATAGGAATGAGGGTTTGGGACTGTTGAGCTAAGAAAAAGAGGAAGTGGAAGAAAAAGGAGTATCCAAAAAATTAGTAAAACAATGGGAGCTAAATTAGACAATGTGAAAAATTCCTGGTAGCAGGAATAGCACACAGTCCTTTCAGAAACTTGCCTAAATTTCTAAATTTCAAGATGGTTTCTCAGCTCGCCTCTGTTATCACAAACCTTCCTTTAAATCTGCTTTACACTCCCTTGGGTCAGTGGCATTTAGCGAAGTAGAAGGATTAGGGTAATGTCCAGAAGGGTTGATAAGGTACAAAAGAAAGGGTGGATTTCATTAACAATTTAAATGTAGTGAGGAAATAATTCAAGTAGAGAAACTGAACTGGGTGAATGGAAGAAAAATAAGTCCACTAAGTACTTCCAGAGATACTGGGAAGGGACACCAGCTTTCCCTCATACACAGGGTTGTCAGTCTAGCTTTACTTACATCTTAAAGGTCAAGTTATAAGCAAGCTGTAAGACTCTCAGAACCCAAAGTTAAAAATTGCCTGCAGCCTAAGTGGTAATAGGAGTATAATAAAAAGCAAAACTTTACAGTTGGCCAAAAGGCTTGACATTCTAATAGAAAACTGAATTATTTAAAATGGTGTGTCCGTTCAAGGTTATCAAATTCCTTTTACTGTATAATTGCACTATTTTCAAGAAAAAGCCTTGATCCCCTAAAACATTGAGAATTTACTGTGGAATTAGACTGCAAGCTAAATGTATGCTATGCTTTTATGTCTCCTATCCCAACACCCCCCTTCCCCCAAAAGATCAGAAGATCTTGGTTAAGTTTGCTTTTGTAATCTTTACTATTTCTAGAAAATTAGAAAGAGTGGCCTCAGTCTAGCAGAAATTTTGAGAAACTCCTGGACCCTGAAGAAACCCAGTCCAAAACAAATACAACTGAAAATTCTTGGAGAGTTTTTTTAGTGCAATTCCAGAGAATTCAAACTCAATATACTACAAAGATGAGAGAGACCCAAAGCAACATATTTTGTTTTATTTAGGTATAATTTATGTACAATAAAATTCACCATTTTAAGTGTACAATTAGATGAGTTTTGACAAACGTATACAGTCATGAAACCACTACCAAAATCATGACATAGAACTGACAAGAGAACAAAATCCTGAGATGTCCTAAATTAAATTCCAGCAGGCCAGAGAGTGGAAGGAAGAGACAAGGGAAGTTAATTAGACACCCTGAAACCAACAAAAAGACTGTCCACAGTCCTGAATGTATATTAAAACGGAGTTGATTTTCAGGCAGCTATGTTAGCAATTATCCAGAAAGAATAGCTGACCACCAGACATCACCGCATTTTACTTATGCGTAAACTTCCTGGACTGTTGCCCACAACCAATCCAGATGCAGCAAGTACTGCTTCCTTACAGGCTATTCACCTATCCTAGAACTTTTAATGGTTCACCTACCACCTCCCCACATCCCCGCCTCCCCCACCCTTATCTATAGCCAATGTAAATTCTTTCAAAACAAGTTACATCTTTTTTCCTCAAACTCATTGTATAAAAGAGCCCTTTTAACCTCCGATGAGCTGGCATGTTTGTCTCTATCTGTCCCTGCCGCTGGTTTGGATTGCATGCCTCAGGACCTGGTCCTTTCTCTGGCTAGCTTACAGCTCAATAAACTCTTCCTTTCCAGACAACTTCTGGTCTCAAAGGTTTTTGTTTAACAGAACTTTTCCATCATTCCAAAAAGTTCTCTCATGTCCCTTTACAGTCAGTGCCCTCCATTCATTCCTGACCCAGGCAAATAGTGCTTTCTGTCGCTATAGTTTCACATTTCTAGAATTTCATATAAACAGAGTCATGCAGTACATAGTCACTTGTGTCTGGTGTCTTTTCCTTAGCACAATGCTTTTAAAACTCATCTTTTTATGGCTCAAAATTTTCCATTGTATGGATGGATGTACCACTACTTGGTTTTGTCCATTTACCAGCTGATGAACATTCAGGCTGTTTGCAGTTTGGGGCTCTCAAGAATAAAGGTACTATGAACATTTAAGTACAGGTTTTAGTGTGCATGCAGCCTTTAAATTCTCTTGGAAAAAATACCTAGGAGTAGGATTACTAAGTTCTATAGTACATGTATATTTAACTTTCTAAGAAACTGACAACCTATTTTCCAAAGAAGCAATGTACGAGCGTTCCAGTTGCTTCACATCCTTGCCAATACTTAGTGTTGTTTTAATTGTTATTTTAATTGTAGCCATTCTAGTGGCCCTAGTATCTCATTAAGGTTTTAGTGTGCATTTCCCTAGTGACTAATGTTAAAAGTATTTTCATAAACTTAGTTGAAATTCATTTATCCTCTGGTAGGTGTCTATTAAAATCTTTTACCCATATTTTCACATCAAGTTGTCTTATACTGAGTCGTAACAGTACTAACAATTTTCCAAACAAACTTCACAGTTTGCCTTGGGAGATTCCTAGATGGAATCTGGGGGCTGGTGATGAAAGCAGAGTCGATCCTAAAGTAAATCCTCATCACCACAAGGAAAACAAAATGGAGTTTATTCTGACATTTTCCTCTACGGTCCTGAAAATGACTCTCTGAAATGAAAAATCAGAAGGGACAGAAGCCACCTCACCTAGAAGAAAAGATCCCAGCATACCTGTGCAGCCACTTGTCCCACCCCCTCCTTCACAATCACCAGAAACAGGTTTTCAAGATCTAAACTTAACAGAAAGGCAAAATGTGATTCTCAATAGTAAAGATGAACAGACATGAACACTAATGTGAAGAAAACCAGCACCATGAAGGAAAAAAACTCAAATCAACAACTAAGAACTAACACTTGAGGAACCAAACTTAATGGAGGAAACAAATGAAAACTTTGTTTTGAGATGATGTGATATCCATTTTTTTCTAAAGGGGTGATGGAACTATGAAAAGAAAACTTGGAAATTTAAAATAACACCAAACAAAAATTAAACAATTCGGGTGAATAAAAGAATGGACAGTTGGAGATTAAATAAGTGAGCAGAGTAAGGAAACGGAAGTGCCCAGAACTCAGCATAAAAGAACAATCAAAAAAAATTTTTTTTTTAAGATAAAGCATGAATGATAGTTTCAGAGGTTCACGACCAATCCAACATTAAGTTACAGAAGAAGAAAACAATAAAGAGGAAGACCCAATGAAAGAAATAGTGGAGAACATTTTCCAGAGAAATATATTGCTTCTGGTTGAAGGGATCCATCAATTATTGAATAGGATTAATTTTAAAATAAATCTTAAATACATATTGGTAATATCTCAAAATTATAAAAGTAAAGAGAAGATCCAAACATTTCCCAGAGAGAAAAAAAAGCCAGTTTATTCTTTAAAGAATGAAACTTAACACTAAAAAATGTTAATTTGAACTAAGAATTCTATACAACAAAACCGGCATTTAAATCTGAAAGAAAACAAAGACATCTTGGAACACAAAGTACTCAGAATATAGCAACAAGACCAGAGGCCCATTCTGGAGAAGGAATAGAGCATATATTTCAGCCACAACATACACCCCAAAAATTCAAGAAAGCAAAAAATAATGGTGAACTAATAAATGAGTAAAGTTTAAAATTAAGCGTTTATGTTGATCCATGTGTAAAATATCTCTATATATGTATTGTAAAGTGGGTTGTGCAGGACAGGGGAAAAGAAAGGGAATTTCATGTTAAATTTCAGACTTCTCTTGGAAAAAGAAGATACAGCAACCCAGGGCTCTAATGTCCACAGGACCACAATCAGCTGAAGCTAAGTGGCTACCCTTTTCAAAGAGCCACAGTCACAGCCGCCTAATGCCTCACTCCTTTGCTTCCTGGTGCCTGCCCAGCCTCTGTAGGCATTTGAGTTGACCATCTCAGCCTTAAAACGAATTCATCAAACAGGGTTACTGGCATCCTGGAACAGCAGAGGTGACTTGGGTGTCCCTGAAAATATCCCTGCCATACCCACAGGAACACATATTAACAGAATAATATATCTATAGCATTGCTTCTCAAACATTTCACCTTCGAAGCATTTCCCAGAGGTAGGAACTGAAAGGCTATGTGCTGCGCTGCAAGGCAAAGGATCAGTGAACTCTTTAAGTGGTATAAACAACGCGTGTGCAAACTTTGGATCAGTGAACTCTTTAAGTGGTATAAACAACGCGTGTGCAAACTTTGGGGGGCGGGTCCGGGGGAGCGTGTCCGTAACTTCCACCTTGTTCTGAGAGGGATCCTATAGCTCCGAAAATAGTCCCTGCAATCCAGAGGACAGAGCCCAGGGTTTGCAGTCAAGATATTTTGCCGTTTAGCTGTATGGCCTCGGGCAAGTTATTTAATCTCTCTGAATTCTCATCTCTTCACCAATAAAAGAAAACGACCTACCTACATTGCAGGGTTGGTCAAATAAGAGGTAATGTATTTAAAGCACTTTGCATTAGCGGGGGTGTATTAAATGGTGACCCGCCTCTTAATTTATCAGGTGGCAAATCGAGGCTTAAGGTACTTGTAGACACCCAGGATTTTCTATCCAACGGCTCTCCTGGCTGCGCCGGCCTCGACCTGCAGACCCTGGAGCGGAGCCCACGACCCGATCGGCTTCTAGGCGACCGCGCTCGCGTTGGCTCCTGCTGCCGGGTCCTGGGCGCCGCTCTGGGGAAGGTCACTTCTTCAGTTAACAGTCCCGGGCAGAGAAGGTCCTGCCGGGGCGCCCACGCGGGACCTCCTCCTTGCTCCGGGGTTCCGCGACCCTGAGCGATCCGCGCGGGGAAGCGCAGGCCAGTGCGGGGCGGAAACGCGGCGGGAATGCCGGTGGGTTGGGGGATCCAGGGCACCGCCAGCAGCTCCGGCCCCACCGAATTCACGTGCGCGGCCGCGCCCCGGACCGCCGCACCGCACTCTGCCCCCTCCCGCCTCCCGTCCGCTGCGAGCACCGGGTCCCCACCGGAGTTGGGGACTTGTGCGGCTTCCGGACGCGCGGCGCTCTGGTGCGTGGCAGGATCTCCCGGCTCTCGGTCCGCGACAGACGCTTCCCCACGCCGCTCGGGGGCCACGGCTCTGACGCCGTGGTAAGCGCTGCCCGACCTCCGCGTGCCCTCCCGCCTCGCTGGTGCTCCGCCCGCTTAGGCCTAGGGAGCCGAGCAAGACCTGGGCAGCTTACCAGCTTTGCAGGAGACTTGTAAAAGAAGAGGCTGGGAAGGAGAATAAAAGTATCCAGACACTTTCCACCCTCTTGGGGTTTTTTGTTGTTGTTGTTGTTGTTTTTCCTTTTTTCTTTTATTTATTTATTTTGCTGGTCTTTAATATTTTCTGTTTTTATATTTATGATTCATATTTTGCTGGAAATGGTAGGATGCATGATATGCAACAACAGCAAAATGCTTTTGGCGGGGAGGGCACTGACTTCTATACTGAGAACTTGATGGGGTTCTCTTTGTTGGAGATCAGGAAACCGGGACTGGGTGTTTTGGGTGTTGATCCTGCCCATGCCATAACTTGCTGTATGACCTGGAGAATACCCTACCTCAACTCTCTGGGCCTTTTGGGCTCATCTATGAAATGAAGGAGTCACAGCCTGGATGGGAAATGAGACAAGCTCGTAGTGACTCTAGGTCATATGAGAGGAGGCGCTCATGAAATTATCTGAAAATGTAGTTAGAAAGGACTTGTTGCTGTAAAGAGTTATGCAAGTATCAGTCTTTGGAGATGCATTAATGGCACGGATTTTGACTCCTACCTAAATAGTGAACACCATTTTGCTTACCGAGAGTGTTAGAGGGACCCCCACCCCTACCACCATCATCTAGTGCAATGATTCCCAAATATATGAGCTCTGTGCAAGGTCTCCTCGAAGCCTGTCACCCATTGGATCCTCACTGTCCTCCTCCATCCACCCACATATGGCCACATTAGAAAAACACAATTGCATGAGTATGCCATGAATGTGTGAACACATGCTGGGAGTAAGAAATGACCATGTTAGGATAATGGTGACCTGTCACCTGTGAGGAGAGAAAAGAATGGGTCCTAGAGGATGCTAATTCGCACTGTAATGTGCTGCTTAAGTGGGTAGAGGGCACGCTTAATGTTTATTACCTTACCTATGCTCTTTGTGTACCCAAAATATTTTATAAAAATAGGCCTCTTGTTAAAAAATGCTAACAAAACAGTTATTACATTTAAAAGAATCTCCTTTATTCTGAGATTAGTTCTTCTGACTTTTTAATATCCTTATGTATCTTTCCTTATATGGAATTATGGTAAATGACAAAAAAACACCCAGTTGACAATCCTTCGGGGATTTCCAAATAAATGTTTGAAATTTTACTGGCTTATAAAATCCAAGTACCTGATCTAGTGCAACTTCCTTTGCCCCTCTGAGGTGTAGCAGTGTTCCAGGATTCACAAACCGAGAGACTGCACTAATATCCTTATGTATCTTTCCTTATATGGAATTATGGTAAATGACAAAAAAACACCCAGTTGACAATCCTTCGGGGATTTCCAAATAAATGTTTGAAATTTTACTGGCTTATAAAATCCAAGTACCTGATCTAGTGCAACTTCCTTTGCCCCTCTGAGGTGTAGCAGTGTTGCAGGATTCACAAACGGAGAGACTGCACACCGAGGCTATAAGCAGCAAGCAGCATTTATTGATGCCAACACCGGCTCAGCGGATTCTTATCCAAAAGCTGAGCCCCGATTGTTACATAACAGGCAGTTTTATACAGTCTTGTGATTCCTACATAGTTACAGATATAAGGAAGAACATTAATTGTTTGGCAAGCTACGGAAAAACTGGTGTTAGCTGAAGAGCCCTTGAGGTGGGGGAAGGGCAGTCAGGAATGAACTCGTTGGAGCAGGAAATGGCCAGACAGAGTCAGGCTACCACAGAAGCTGTGGGGAAACCACTCAATCTCTCCAAGTGTAGGTTTTCTCATCTGTAAAATGGGTCTAATGCTGTCCACTTCATACCTGTAAATGAACTACCTGTGAAGAGCCCTGACACAGTGCGAGCCATCAGTAAGGGTTGCTATGATTACTATTTCCATATAAGGAAATCGAAGCTAAGGGGCCCTGACTTAGACTTTCCTCTACTCCACTTTGAATTTGTGATGAGTTAAAGTAGCCTGATTTGCTGTAGAATAAGAAATGGAATTTGTCTCTAGGCCTGAGTGTTTTATAATTTCTGGATCAGGAGATATTATCTGATACCTGTATTGCAAGCTCATAAATACTTAAGTATTTATCTCCAGAGATATGGTGTATGTTGTGTGCTGATTCTCAAGTGCCTCTTTAATAGAATATGCTACTTTGCAGTTCTTGGTGGTGCTGCCATTACCCTCCTGATTGCTTCCCATGCCCTCACGACATGCTGGACTTGGCAATTCAGCTATGTTCAGCACTTAGCTGCAGGGTGAGCCTTCCTGATTATAAGCAGGATGTTTTCATGAAGAAGCCCTGAAACTATCCCCAAAATCTATTCAAGCAGAGGGTTCCAGTTATGATTTGTTATTCTCTCCTTTTCCAATTGTCTGTTGAGCTCCCCGGAGCAGCTGTTTTAGACCATTTTCTCTCCTCTGGCCCCCCAGTCCTGCACCTCCAACAGTGAGAAGACGTTGCCCACTGCGTTCCAGACCATGCTGAAGACAAATGAACCCTTGGCCTTATCTCTGCACATCAGTCTCCAAACCATCCTTCTCCTCTTTCCTTTTTTTCTATAAGTCGTGTTTTCTCCCAAACTATTCTCCTGTATTCCCATTCCACCCTTCTTGACCTCTAGGCCCCCATTCTCATCCCCTCCATCTCTAGCATTTTTGTCTTCAGGCTTCCCTTTTCCAATGGTTCTGTTTCCGTCTGACTTGGACAGGGCTTCTCACTTGTGAAATAGTCTTTACTTGACCCTCATACCTCTCTGCTCCTTTCTGTTTCTGCCCCTTCCCCACCAAACACTAAATTACTGGTCCATGCCTGTCGCCTCCATCCTTTACATCTGCTTTCTCCTTAATCTGAAGTTGCTTTCCGTCTCCTTTCTTCTCCTGGAGTCCCCTTATTATTTCTGCTTCCAGTGTCCTTTATTCACACTCTCTGCTACCCCTTTTTCTGCCATCTCTGCCCTGCTGGCCTCCTGCCTTTCTGACTGCTCCTTCTTCCTATGCTGATCTCCTTCTTCCAAGGCTCAAGCCTCAAGTCTTTCCCATCTCATTGCACACTCTGATTAAGACCCCTCCATGTTCACAGTTTCAGTGCCACTTTAATGCCAAAGACACCCAGACCCCATTTCTGGATCTTCCCTGTCACCTCAAGTCTAGCTACCACCTCGGCACTTCGTGGTGGATTTTTCACCTTTATGCTAAACACCATCCATCAAAATCTGAACTTATCATCTTCCCTTTTGGGATCATTCTGCCAGTCATAAGGACTCAAAAACTTCAAGTCACTCTCAGCTCATCTCCTCCTTTGACCCTCACAGAAGGCTTCAGTGAAAGGATTCTCTTTTCCATTGCTTCTTCTCTGTGTAGGCCAGATTCATCCATGGTTCTTTAATTCCTGAAGTCTCTCTGAGTCTTATGTCCCAACCTCTCCCTCAGGAACCACCAAAACCAGGATGGTCACTAACCCTTAAAAACACTCCAGTCCTTCCCTTTTCTGTTTACTGCCTTCACCTGGCCTGAGAGATTCTTCCTTCCCAGATCCTTCATGCCTCTTCCACATTGCTGCGCAGCTCCCCATCCTCAAGTGACCAGCTCAGATTCTACTTTCATCCTAACGCTACCCCAGCTTCAGGTGCATTTAGCTAATAGTGTTCTCTTCCTGGCTTTCGTTTGCGTCTTTCCCAGAGACTTACCATGTTTTGCCTCATAGTATCAGAATTTCTATAACCATGGCTTCCAAACTGGAACTTTCTCAAGGGTGGACATATCTGTGCCCCTCAGCAACCTGCACGATCTCTGACATGCAGCTAGTGCTCGGCAACATATCACATCAAATGCCCTCCCCTGGGCTTCAATGCCAGAGAAAGGCCTCCTGTCCATTATGTGCATATCCTCCCTCTCCTTGAACACAGGGATTTAAATTCTGCCTCTTTAAACTCAGTTTCCTCATCTGTAGGATTATAATATTGTGGTAAGGATTAAATTAAACCATGTAAAGCTCTTAAAATAGAGTGCCTGGAATAATAAATATTTTACAACAACAACAATGGTAATAAATTGTTATAGTCCTATGCAAAACTTTTCAAGAGTTGCATCCTACATTTCTTATTAATCCATTGAGATCTTTTGCCTGACTTTTCGGGGTCTCCATTATCTGCCCCTACACCACCCATCCAACCTTGTCTTCATTCACTTGCAAAACAGTGCCCTCATGGGCCTTTTATTTCTGTCTCACAAGACCTCTGAGTTTCGTATCACTCTCTCGCCTGCATGCCTTCACCCGCCCCTTTGTCCATTCAAATGTCCCGGTCTCTTATTTCCCCTTTGCTCTTCGTCCTTGAAATTCTATGTTACTTTTAACTAACCACACATCAGCACATGATTTGTACTGTCTTAACAGTTGTTCTCACCTGGTTCTTGCATGTTGGCTTTTTCTCCCCACTCTATGAGAAATTTCTAGAGATAGATTTGTGTTTCTTCACTTCTGTATCCCGCATATCAACAAACATATCCACCAGTGTTTATTATCAAAATACTGTTTGATAGTCGGAAGTTTTCAACAAAGAACAAAACAAAAAATAGCTTGATTAGTCTTGAAGGTTTTCATTCTTCATCACTCCTCCTCCCCCTCTCAGTGATCAACTCTGAATTTATGCCATTGTCTTTTTGGCTCTGCTCTAAATGGCTGTAATGAAGGTAAATCTAATTTTATGTGAGAATTTTATGAAAGCGTGGCTTGTGCAATTTGAAACTGCTTGTGAATGTAACTCTGTTTAAAGAGCTGACAGAGATAGCTGTAGACGAAACTCCTGGATTTAAAATTGAGCTGAACATCAAAGGAGACATAATTGCAAACTGGTATTAAAAATGTACACATTGCACTTGTTAAAATAGTTTGAATCCTTCAGGAGGATGTCCCTTTTGTCCATTAAGAGTGTATATACTTTCTTTGAAGTACATGCAGGGTTCCATCAGGTTGGAGCTTTTCTTGTATATCTCCTGTTGCATTTTCTATTCTTAGTGTTATCATTGTCAAGTATATTTTTGGATCTGTCATGTGTGTGTTGTTTGGGGGCGGGGAAATTTTCCCTGCAGCACACAGACCCTGACTACTCAGCTGCCTATGTTGTCTTAGAGACTGATGCAGAAGATGGACTCGAGGCTTATGGAATTACCTTCACTCTGGGAAAAGGCACTGAAGTTGATGAGTTGAACATTCTCTTAAGGTTCCAGAATGCTTAAATTTCACTCTGACCTGTCTTTCTCTGTATTTACAGCCCAGAGTGAGTAAAAACAACCTTTCATGGTTATTTATTTCATTGGGAGAAATTTAAAAAGTGGCAGAATTTAGCTTCTCCCCTGGTAGTTATCTATAGCCTGTGGGAAAATCTTTTAATGTCGTTCCATTTCTCTGTAGAGCTTTGAGGACCGAAACTAGGCAAGTGACTGAGGAACATGAGAGGGGCAGACATGCACTCACATAGCAAGGCTTATTGTGATGTGCACAGTGTGTCTACTCACTTTTCAAAATGCTTCACATTGAGTCGGTTTCAAGTTCACTACTCTTCATGCCTTACGCCTTTGGCCCTGCCCAGTTTCAGAGCCTTCATCTAGGAAAGGCAGATCATGTAGGATGCACATTGAGCCGTGAGTTAGTTGTTCTTCTCTCAGAGCTGGACCAGATCTTAGCACTGGTCTTAAGCTCTTTATTTTTTAGAGATAAGGAAACTGAGGCCCAAACAGCTGCTCAACTGGTCTTGCAGAATGCCCTGACTGCCTGAAGCAGCCTCTCCAGAACATTTAAATACACATTATTTGTTTTTGTTTATATGAATAATCCATGCACAGGGTACAAAATTCATGAAATGCAAAAAGATGACCTTTGCCAGATCAATTCCAATGGATCATTAGGGCCAAAGCCAAATTATGACAGGCTCAAGAGGGAGGGGTTGGGAAGGGAGGACACAGATTCTCTGACTTTGGTGGTGATGTGATGCTTCTCCAATAGATATGTGTACTGTCAGCCATCTCTTAGTTGTAGAATCAAAACCTTGTTGAGCAGGTAAAAGAAGTGTGTGTGTGTGTGTGTGTGTGCGCGTGCGTGTACGTGTGTGTGTGTGCACGTGCGTGTACGTGTGTGTGTGTGTGTGTGTGTGTGTGTGTGTAAGCCAAATGAACCTTTCTTGAATTTTAAGTGGATATCACCAAGGTCACTGCTGATCCAGGTTGCCACAGGACTGGTGTTCAGTCATGCCATCAGCTAGTCCTTCAACAAATTTCTCTCGAGTGCTCATGTGTATCAAGCACTTTGCCAATTAGTGGAGATAATTTTAAAAAGAAAAAGAAAGAAGACAGAGTTCTACATACTAGGAAAAGGGAATGCACAAACTTCTCTGGGAGACAGATATAAAAGAAATACTAGTGCAGTGTGAAAAAGACTATTTTCTAAATTGGCTACAAGTTACACAGAAGAACGGATAGTTCACTGTCCGAGAGGGCCAGGATGGCCTCAAAGAAGAGATAAGGCTTTGGAGTGAGTCTCAAGGGTAACTGGGAATTTGCCAGGCAAGAGGAGACTTGGCCATGGTTCCCCGGGCCCCTCTCCATTGTCAAGCATTTACTGTTAGCATTTACCCCAGAGCAGTGACTGCTGACCATGATAGGTTTGTGAGCTGTGTTTTAGCTTCTCCTGTGACTTTACTTGTTTCTGGTCTAAGTTGAATCTGCTTTCTCCATACTGCAAACCATACAGGTGGCCCCAAAGGTTGTTTAAATCTCAGCAAGGGTTACAAAATATGTTATGGGACAGGCCATTGGAACCACTTTCTATTAATGGCCAAGATTTTGGACTTTGCTGACTTCCACACAATGGAGGGACCCTGTGCACGCTGCATGCCACTAAGCCAGATATCGGGCTCTTCTGGGCTGGTTGCTGAGTTCAGTGTTTTAGGGTCTTCACAATCCCTCCCCTCCTCCATTTTCATCCTATCCAGCTGTTCGGATGGACATCTCAGACAGAGCTAAATCAATTTTCAGTTCTTTATGACTTTAATAAATGGCTCTTTTGTGGCGACATTGTTAGCTTCTGCCTCTTCAAACCACAACATGACAGAATCCATTTTAACTTTAAGACTGCCTCTTATATCAAGTGACTTATATCAAGTGACTCACTGCAGTCTTGCTGAATGTGTTACATGGCATTCACATTAAAGATGAAAAAAATCCCATTAGCTCTTTGCTGTTCTCCTGTAGCCTTTATCAGATTACTTACCTAAGCATTCTTTTATGATGCAAACAAAAAAAGAAAATAGTCAATAGTCTTTCTTTATTACCGTAAAGAGAATGCTTGAGAGAGAGTGTGTGTGTGTGTGTGTGTGTGTGTGTGTGTGTGTGTGTGTGTGTGAGAGAGAGAGAGAGAGAGAGAGAGAGAGAGGTAAAAAGAGAGAGGAGAGGGAAGTTAGGTTACCTTTGTTTTTTTAATATATAGAATAGACCAATATAATTTTTTGTTTTGTTTTTAAGTAGGAAGAGACCAAAAGCAGCCTAAAGGATTCACGCCAGCTCTCAGGCTCAGACACCCATGGTCATCCATATGCTTTACTGACTTGTTCTTCCTGTGCTGGAAGGTCCCAGAACTGAGTCCTGGACAGAAGTAGTATGAGAGAGAACTCTTCAGTTTAGTCAGCAAGAAGCTACCTTCACAGACCAGAATTTTCCAGGCGAATTCCCCACCTAATGTATCAAACATGAAAACCTGAAGTGGACTTTTCTTTGTGCTGGAGTCAGACCACCACAACCAAATTTCTATCGGATGCATCAAATTTAGTTAACTGCTTGCAATGAGCAGCCTCAGTTTGAGCAAGGCAAATCCACATACTATAGATGAATATGTTAGTGTTGCTTGTGCATCTTTTAGAACTGCAAAAGATGAGGTCATCCTTAACTTTTGTTAAATGCATTGCCCTTGTGACACAAAAGAGAGATGTGCTTCAGTCAGTGGTTTCCAGCAACCATCTCATCAATGAGATGGAGGTTTGACATCGATAACGATTTGCCTCTTTCTGAGTTGCTGACTTTAGATGGCTGGAATCGAAGAGCATCACCCATCAAGGAGTGAGGATTCTGTCTTCTCACAATTCGAGGGTATGAATATCTGAACTGGAATGATTCTGTAGCCCATTAACACAGGATAGTTGGTCCAGCCCTAAACACTCCATGTGAGAACAGATGCGTGATCATCTGAGAGCTGTTTCACCCAGAGGCCAGGCATGTTTCTAAGAGCATGTTTCAAATACTTTCAAAGGTCTTCCTCCTAGGATATGACTGATAGTAAAATTGTACCTCTACAACTATCCTATTATGTGACCTGAAAATTTTAATATCGAAGCAATGACAACACCAAACAAGTTTATCAGAATTTTTTCTAATAAATGAATTGCTTTGGGACTAAGTTGGTGATTTGATTATTTCAGCCACTTACACATAGACTAATTGTTGTATAGACCGAGCAAAGAGAAGAAGAAATAGAAATTCCCATTTGATTTGTTACTTATTCTTCATCTGAAATAACACAATAAAGCCTTTTTAAATAAAACACCAAAAATAAATAATTCGTGGTAATGCTGACTCAAATTAAATTTAGCCTTCAAATTATGTATGAAAAATGTAGTATATTATAAGTCAATAGTAAGCAACTTAATGTTATAACTAGTGTTTTCATGTACTTTAACAGTTGACATGTATTAGGCTAATTGCAAATTCATTTCGTCTTTAATAGTGTGTTATGTTGTGAATTCAAGATATTTTCCCTACTGGACAATAATGAACAGGCACTTCTTTTTTTACTTCTATAAGTTAATCTTCTTATTCCTTTGGAACAATGAACTAGCAAGGTTTGGTTTCGAATCTGACTGGACTCTTTTACAAAGTGAACAAGAAAATAATTTGGAAACATAATTTAAATTTTTGGATCTATAGTCTGTTTTTCACATGGCAACCAGTCAAAATGTGTTTGCTTGGCTCAGAAATTAAGCTCTGTATATGTATTCACAGCTGTTCTACTTGTCAGATACTATGACAACCACAGAAGATATATCTGGGGCAAGTTTTAAAAACATATACTTTTGTATTTAAAATTACTTTCATAAAATATCAACATTAGTTTGTAGTGCTTGCATGTCTTAATTTAATGACTTCATGCTAAGACATACACAAGACTTAAATCCTCTTTTAACAGTTGTCTGTGCTGTGAATGCCCTGGCCCACCATGTGCTTAACAAGGATCTCAGGGACATTGTTGGTAACTTCAGAGGCTTCTATAGGCAGCTCACGAGTGATGGGCAGCTCAGATGGGTAAGGGGTCTATTTTGTAAAAGGCTTCTATAAATAATGTTACTAAGGTCGAAGCTGTCCTTTGATTACAACGAATGTGAAAATAGAGACAATTTTACAATTCTGAGGTAAAACATTTTATTCAGATAAGTTAGGACTTGAACTCTTTAGAGAATCAGTGTTTTGAGGTAAATGGTTCCTTTTGGTAAGACTTGAATCTAGACATATTTGGATCTAGAGACTATCTCTGCCCTTCTGGACCTCATCTCCAGTCCCTGAATAGGGAGACATGGTCTAAATTCTCTCGATGATTAAGTGCTGAATGGTTAACCTTTTGTGGGGGAGAGAGAATGAGAGTAGTTTTGGATTGAAGGGCAAAATTAAGAAGATAGACCAGAGCACCTCTTATGTGTATAGATATTATTTGAACCCTAAGTTCGAGGTATGAAAAAAGTGAGGTTCTAGAGAAAGGGTTCTGTCACGTCAAATCAGTCCAATAACCAGGCCTTGCCCTTGTCTCCGACATAGCTTTGTTTTTCCTAACTCCCCTCAGTCTCTCGTCCATTCACAGAGAAAGACACAAGGGAACCCCCTTTCCACACTGCCTCAGGTTTTGTTCTTAACTCCTGCAAAGCAAGTTAAATTTGTTCTTAAAGGCATCCTCTTGCAGAAGCTCCCAGTGGCCAAATCTGGGACAATTCAAGCATCAAAATAAATATGGTGATGATGGCTTATAATTCATTGAATAACATGAGAATCCATGAGTCTATTCAGATAGTAAACAAACAACAGAGAAAGATTATCATTACAATAGAGGACAAACTGATATAAAAGGAATGATAACATTAGGCAATCACCATATTGTAATTATCGCAACTATAATTGTTTGAGGCAAGAATTAACAGTAGATGCTAAAATTTGGGGGCCATATAATCTCCTTACTTAGAAAAGGAAAATGGCAACCTCACGGTGCAGCAGTCTAATAGACACTAACTTACCCAAGCACTAAAAGTTAAAAGCCCTAATAAAAAAACAAATGACATCACTTACATAGAATTTGTGCCAAAGATATACAACCTGAATCTAATCATGACGGAACTCCAGATCAACCCAAACTGAGGGACACTGTACAAGACAACTGGCCTGAACACTTTAAAAATGTCAACATCACCTTTTTAAGAAAAAGAAAAATTGTTCCAGATAAAAGAGACTAAAGAGATGTGACAACGAAATGCAATGTGTGAATAAAATAAAGTACATTATCAGGACAATTTGTGAAATTCGATTATGCACTGTCTTTTAGCTAATAGAATTCTATCAATGTTCAAGTCCCGGAATTGGATCATGTATTATGGTTATATAAGAGAAATGTCCTTGTTTTTAGGAACTGCTCACTGAAGTATTTAGGGTTAAAGGGGCATGATACCTGCAACCTACTCTCAAATGGTTCAGTAAAATAAATTTTATTTATTTATTCTAGATTATATTTTATATAAATACACAGCAGATTCCCCAAAGGAAATATTTCCCGAAAGAAATTGTTCTATTTTTTTGTTTGCTTGTTTTTTGTCTCCCTTAGAGATATCGGCAGTAGTTAGGAAATTTTAAAGTAGGTTAGAAAGAGCTGAGAAAGAAGGGGGCGGGCAACGAAGTTGAGGGGTTGGGAGACAATGTTAGAGACCAGTCGGCAGGTGGGCAGGTGTTTGATAGGAGGAGTTTGCATTTACTTTTACTTTCATATACATTTACGGAGAGAGACAGAGAGGGAGAGAGATCGAAAATAGATACATATAGGATTTTTTATGTACTATTTATGCAACTCTTCTGTAGATTAGAAACTATTAAAACAAAACAAAACAAAACAAAAACTTAGCCTTTAAGTGAGTTTCCATTGCTGCCTTTATTCCTAAAATGTGACCCTGGCTAGGAGACCTGAGTATCTTTTACATTTCTAAGAAGAGCAAGTGTGTTTTGCTTCCTAACCAGATCGGTCCCAAGAAAGCTGTTGTGCATCTGGCTACAGCGGCCATCCTCAATGCTGTGTGGGACCTGCGGGCCAAGCAGGAAGGAAAGGTAACTCACTCCAGAGCACTGTGGGACAACACAACACATGCAGAGGAATAAACACTTCCCCTAAGAGCAGCCTGAAAGACAAATCCATAGCAGGCTCCCCAAAGGAAATATAGGCAGTCGTTTGATTTTTTTTCTCCCTTAGAGATATTGGCAGTAGTTAGGAAATTGTAGGAGAAGGTTAGAAAGGATTGAGAATAAAGCGGGGAACAGCAAAGGTGAGGGTTTGGGAGGCAGTGTTGGAGACGGGTAGGCAGGTGGGCAGCCGTTTGATGGGGGGTTAGCATTTACTTTCGTACTTTACACATATGTTTTTAAAAGTATTTTCTTTTTCTTTTTCAAGCCTCTTTGGAAGTTACTTGTTGACATGGTAAGTAAACTCTTTAACATCATAACTGTTTCTGTAAATGAAATGGATTTCATGAATTACTTGTCTTTTGATAATCAGTCAATATACTCAGGACTGTCTATGGATCACTGTAGTGATGATAAAGCAGAACACCAGTAGAATCTGAAACGTCTCGTCTGATATTTGAAGTAGCAGATAGCTGTGCTCCCGCAGGCAGGGTGGTCGCTCCTCCCCCACTGTGGAGCTTTCCCACATAATGCAAATTCTCAGAGCCTCCAGTTGCCTAACTGAAAAGTAGATGATCATAACTTCTCTAGAAACCTCATAGAGTTGATTTAAAGACCAAAGGAGGAAAGTGCTTCACAAACTCTGAAGAGCAAGATGTTATT
This sequence comes from Pteropus alecto, assembly GCF_000325575.1. Classification (NCBI taxonomy): domain Eukaryota; kingdom Metazoa; phylum Chordata; class Mammalia; order Chiroptera; family Pteropodidae; genus Pteropus; species Pteropus alecto. The sequence continues at coordinate 25,856,220 of NW_006442107.1, read as the reverse complement.
ATTAAGATATTATATTATTATAATATAATAATATGAGACCTAATATAATAATATTACTTTGGTATATAATATAATATTATATTACTTTGACTCCAAAAGTAAGTGATGGATCAGACAGTACCATTCCAGAAGGAAAGGAGCCAAACAATTCTAAAGATATGCATCTTGCTGTCTCCTTTCTCCTTGACCTGTTTATAGCAGGACGAACACCTGGCAGCTGAGGAGAAAAAACTCTGGGCAAGTTAAGGGCAGTGAACTTCAGACCCAGGCAGACCTGGCTTTGACTCCGGGCTCTACCACTTATTGGCTGGGTAACCTTGGGCATGTCACTTAACCTCTCTGAACGTCAGCTGGCTCAGGGCAATGCCTTGGATGGGCATTATAATTCTGGTGGTCAACAAATGAAGGCCCTTGTTATCATTTGGCATTTCAATCAAGGAAAAACGAACCGCATGGCCTTGAAGACTGTTGGCTAGTGAAGACAGTAGGATATCACGCCATCTCTCTGATATGGTTATGGGTGGCATAGGGGGGCCATCTGAAGGAGAAGAGCATGGACCTCTTGGCTCCAGGTTAGCCTTTCAGAAGGGTTCAGGAGGTGGCCCCCAAAACTGAATGATCCTGAGGGTCACTAGGAAGGTGCTGGAAATGCCACCTGCGGACTTTTCATTCTTTCAAATCCTGTTCTGTGTTTCAATGCCAGTACTCTTAAAAGAAGCAGAATCTCAGCATTGAAAGAGCTTTTACAATTTTTAAGTTATAGTGGAGTATAATTGTCACAGTAAAAGCTGAGTGGGAATGGAGCTACCAATTGCTTCTCAAGTGACTGTTAGTTTGGGGTGGGGAGAAGTCTCTGCCAGGGGCCTGGCTGCATGTTTGCCTTCCCCAGTGTGGCTGGAGCACTGAGCATGGGGCGGGAAGAGGTGGGGAGAGTACAGCCAGTGATGATCCAGGGAGTCTGCACACTGGGCACTCTCAGTTTAATACACTCCGTTCCTGTCAGTGAAGTGAATTGTCTCTATATGACAGGAGAGAAATTGCCCAAGGCCATGCTGCTAATAAACAGCGAGCACAGGGTTGACCCTGAGCGGCCCAGCTCTGAGACCAGCCTTCCTTCCTCTCCTGCTCAGCTGCTCCAGTATCATGGTCAGCCCTGAAGTGTGGAGCAGTGTTGTACAGAGTGAAACCAGGCACTCCATCTATCCATTTAACTCATGCTGAGTGCTTGCTGCACACCAGGTTCTCCTTCCAGAAGCCTGGAATGAGGAGCCTAGGTTTTGAGGGAGGGGAGATATGGGGGGAATGAAGGGTCAGAGCATGAGGGAGGGCCTGAGGACTTCACCAGGAGACAGCAATGACCCTCTGAAGGACTCTATACTGAGGAATGAAAGAATCAAACAATGTAACACAAATCCCAAAGGCCCTTTCCTGGAAAGGATAAGCCCCATGTATTAGTGTAAGCAGATTCTTAGAAACATAATCCTCTTGTGAATTGATTCAGGCCTTTCTCCCATCGTGTCATCCTGCCAGGACCCCAGGATGCTGTTATCTGCATAGATTTTAGGTACATCACTGAAGTCCTGACTGAAGAGGAAGCCTACGGTGAGTCATACTCAAGTGATGGAGCTGGAAGTTTTCTGGTACATGCTGACGTGCAAATAATGTAGTGAATGGTGTGATTTGTTGTCTAAGAGTGATGATGCTTTTGATTTTTTTTTTCCAGAAATATTACAGAAAGGTCAAAAAAGAGAGAGGTAGGTTATGAGGAAACTTCCTTCACTATTTTTGCTACCATTGCCCTCTTTCGAATGTCCCTGTCTTTTGGGGGTTCACATTGTCCTCCCCGACAACCAGGTGAGTCTCCTGGGTGTGACTTTGCAGGAAGGCCCTTGGTTAGCGGTACAGTCCTAGAGGGCGTCCTGACCCCTCCTACCTCCATCTGACAGCCTCAGAATTTGCACAGTTGCGGGGCTGGGTGCACGTGAAGGGCAGGGTCAGAGGAAATTCTCTGTGGGGCAGCAGCTTAGCTACAGGCAATTCTAATTCTAAAGGTCCCTGGAAAACACAAAATGTTGATGGGCGTTGTATTTCCACAGAAGGGCAAATGCTGACACATGGCTACCCTGCCTACACTACAACGTGTGCCTGGCTGGGGTACTCAGATGACACACTGAAGCAGGTGGGCATTTGAACCTGGCTTTGTAGACAGGTTTTAAATTCCTGGCTTTCTAGAAGAGACTTACTATTTTCTCCTGCAAGTCATTATGACTCCAAGGCCTCACTCTGGAAGTACTTATACTCAAGCGAAGGTGAAGCTGTTCACACATTGTGGACACAGAGCTCTGGGACCAGTGACTCCTACCTTGGGTTCTGGAAGGTGACAGCCTAGAATTTGATTCCCAGGCAGAAGCAGCAGCATAACATTGTACAATGTTACACATAACCATACCGAGCCTCAGTTTCCTCACTGAAACTAGGGAAATAATCTCTATCTTGTGGGTGGTTTTGAGGATTCAGAGAAATGCCATAAATTAGGTAAACTCTCAACACAGTGCCTGGTACATGGTGTGCAGTCAGTTCATGGCTGACTT
>NW_006442107.1:25843973-25853610 GCF_000325575.1 Pteropus alecto | reverse complement strand
ATATTATACTCACCTACAGCTAAGAGTGAGAGAGAGACTAGATTCTGTTTGTTACTCTTACATCCATTAGTTCTGTGGATGCCACATAATATCTTAGCTTTAAAAAAAGAGGGATATAAATGCTCCATTTCCCCTCCAGGAGTGTTGTGACAATTAAAGAAATGGTTGCCATAGAGACAAGAAAAGAAAGTTGCCCTACAAGTATAAAGAGTTATATTTGTTGGCTAAGCTGTTTCTGCTCTGAATTTCAACAACACATGGCTGTTCTTCTGCTTCCTGCTAAAACCATAGCATTTGTGAAACCAGATCAGAAATGACTGACGTGCTCTGAGACCAAAGAGAGCTTTTCAGTGTATGGTGATAGACGTGTTCCTCTCCCCGCAGCTCTGCACAGAGGCGTTGATGGACGGTTGGACCAGGTAACTCATCTGTGTGATAATTAACTTGACTGTCCCAGTTAGCAAATGAGAGGCTGGGCAATGGAGGGGAGCCAGGATCAAAAGGCACAAAAGGGTTTAGGATTCATCCAGGAGCAGTCTGGTGTGTAGGGACACATAAGAGAAATTTGAGCTTAGGCCAGGCTCTTTTCCCAAAGATGAGATGTGAGTTCGAACTAGAATCGTGGGACATCAGCGTTGGAAGAAATGGTGGAGATCATCAGTTTCAATCACCAATCTAGACTAGAAATCCACTCTGTACTCTTAGTAACAAGCATTGATTCAGCTTCCGCTTGAAAACCTCCGGAGGTAGCAGCTTAACTTTGTAAAGCACTTTTGCATTGTTGGAGGGCTCCAGGTATAAAAAAGAGCTTCAGTATCGTGAACCCTTTGTTTCCATATAACTTCTGGCCACCAGTCCCAGTTTTTTTCAGAGTTCCCAAGAGCCAGGCTCCCCCTCCTCCACTCAAGTGACAGCCCTTCCCTTCCTCTGGGCCATCAACTCACCAGAGTTACCATCTGCACATCTCCGTCCTGCATGGTTATGGACCCTGGGGCATCTAGGGTCTTCCTTTGAATAAACTGGCTGTCAGTGGCCCTAAATCCTGATGCAGTGGGGGAAACAGGGACCATCATCTCTTGATTTGGTCACTGTGAGTCCATCAGTACAGTTCAAGGTGGCACATTTGCCTTGTATATATCATCAGGCTTTCTACATGACTCTACTCAGTCTGGCCACTGAAACTTCTACTACTCAAAGTGTGGTCTGTGGAGCAACACCTCTTCTCAGACCTGCTGCATTGTAATCTGCATTTTAACACAACCCTTGGGTAATGAGTATGGCCACTCACTTCTAAATGGGTTGAATTCTTGTGAACTTCTGAGCTAAATAAAGGGTGGAGGAGTGAGAACTTGAAGGAAGCAGCATGAAGCTGTGGGAAGATGCTCAGGGATGTGATGGAATCGGAATCAAATGTTTTTCTTTTCCCTCATCCTCTGCAAGTACTTGCTGTGTGATCATCAACCTGTCTGAACTTCATTTTCTCTCTCCACAAAATGGGAATAATATTAAGTCCTGGTTCTCCTCGAAGTTGCCATATCTAAGAAGGACCAGCATAGTCAGGATTCATATAGCAGGTGCCCAGTAAATGCTGACACTTTCCCTCTCTGCAGATACCCAGGAAAGCCTGGAGCAGTCATAACTGGTGAGTCAGAGAAGGCTGGAGAGAGATTGCATGGGCCTCCCAGCACAGGAAGTCCAGCATTCAGAAACTGAAGCTCCCATCTGGGATAATAATGTCTTCTTTAGTATGTTTAGTACTGAGCAGAGGGGCGAGAACAGCCGTGGATGCTTGAGTGTATGTAGCATTCTGCAATGGGCTTTTTGTTGGTACAGAGAGTGGGCATTGTGGAGAGTAGAGGAAGGACCTCAGAATCTGTCTTGAGTGGCAGCCTCAACATCGAGTGTGCAAAGAGGCTAGTGAGCAAGGGAAAGGATGCCAGCTTCACCCACAACGGTGTGGTGTCTCCTCCTCCTCGTGGCAGTGTCACGCTCAGGCCAACCACACCTCTACTGACAAAGAAAAAAAACAGCTTTGGCAGAGTCATGGGAGACAATGTAGAGGTCTGGCTCTGGAGAACAGTTGAGTGCCAAAGCACATTAAGGGAGCTCTCGCAAGTGGCTAAGTGTGATGTGAAGGGAGCCTCTGCTGCTCTTTAGTTATGTGACCAAGTCACTTTAACCTCTAAACCTCAGGCCCCTGCACCACAGGGTCCCTGTGGCCGACCTCTCACTGATTTAGGATGAAGCCCTCTTATAAAGGACCATGTAGATGTGGGTATTTTATCAACCGTACTCTTTCATTCAGGATATAACAGAACAGCTCACTCAGCTGCCCTTCCCAATCCCACTTTCCTCTTCAAATCTGTGGCTTTTTCGTTCTTAATTCCTTTTCATGGCATAGTAAAAACTTAGTTAATGTTATTAGAGATCTAACTGCTCTCTCCAGTTTCTTAACTTCAGGTCAGCGGGCAATCGCCCCAGTTGTGAGTAAAGAGATACCATTTGCAGGGTATTTGCAAGTGACTTCTCTGAAGATTGATTGGGGAAGAGCACAAAATTACTAGAAAATGTGATCTGTGAGTTATTCACAGAGATGGTCACTTCTACAGAAGATCCAGTATCTTTGCCAAGTCAGGGGACAGATCTAAACTATGAAACCAAATTGGTTTTACAGGTTTAAGGTAAAAGTCGGTGCCAATCTCCGGGATGACATCCATAGATGCCGACTCATCAGAAATATGATTGGACCTGAGAAGACTTTGGTAAATGTCCTCTCCTCCCACTGAGAAATAAGCAGCCTTGCAGGAAGCCTTTGTCCAGAGCCAATCTACAACTTATTTCAAGCAAGGATTAAAGAACATTGGGAATTTTAAAACTGAATGTTAGAGGAAGGACAGCTTTGTGGTCTTGTTGTGGGCCAACTCTTAAAAAAAACTGAGGGGGCTTATAGTTTTTAACTTTTTTATTCTGCAGAACTAGTTAAGATCAGGATCAGGAATTGTTCCATTTTCTTAATGTGGATGCACCTGAGCAAACAAGTCTCCCACTTGGGGCCTTGGTGTGTCAGCCATTCAATCTTCCTTCTTATTAAGTTTGATGCCATCCCCCTCCATTTCCCCACCCACAGCCCATCACACAGATGGGTCTCGGGGAGCCATTGCTGCAGAAATGCTAGAACTCTGAGGTAAATGAAAGGATCAGTCGTTACTATGTAGTTTTGAAAGCATTTCTTATTATGTGTAAAATATTTTCATAAAAGGAAGTCATAATAACATCTTTTGGTAAAGTTTTAGAGACTGTTTCCTAAGTTAAAATAGAAGTTTTGAGTCCTCGACCTAGGATCAGATGTCTCATTATTTATACATGAATTAATGTTACTTTTGTCTTATGAGGTCATCCTCATCCAAATTATTTATGATAGTAATCGATTTGGGGTATACTGTCCTCTGGTTCTCATAGTCTGTAAGGGCACTCCTACCATTTAGCACATTCTACTAGAGATAGCCGTCTCTGTGTCTGTCTTCCTGAAGCATAATAATGTCAGGGATGGAGGAGTTCTTTGTTCGTTTCTGCACACCCAGTACCTGGCTTCCAGGCAGGATTGCTGCATGCAGAGAGCCAGGGCCTTGGAGTGAGAGGCCTGGACTTGAACTCACCATTTACTTGACTTATTATTCATGGCTAAGTTACTTAACTTCTCCGTGTGTCAGTTTTCTTTCTGTAAAATGGGTTGATATGAACTGCCTCAGAGTTATTATAAATATTAATGGGACAAAATGCATAAAATGCCTAGTGGCATGGGTGCTTAATTAATGGTAGAGTTTGGATTATTCGTTATTGTGCCAGGTACGTAGTAGGCAAATCAATAAATGACCATTGAACAGATTCAATATTGGCTGTGCATGATTCAGAATGTGACAAAACAATTCCTATAAACAATGAACATTGCAACATAAATGTATTTGGGTGGCATCTAAATGTACGTTGAGCCAGAGCTCTTGGGGCAGTGAGCATTTGTTGTGGGCTTAGCCCAGGGCACTCCTGGACATCACAGCGGCTCCATGATCCCCAACTCCTCCCAAGACAGTACAATAAATCCTCATATAACACCATCAGTAGATTCTGCGACTTTAAGCAAAACGGTGTATAAAGAAATCCGTTTTACCATAGGCTAATTGATATAAACAAGAGTTAAGTTCCTATGGCAACTCATCAACATTCTAATGAAATGACATCGAGTACTTGCTGTATCTGGAGTGAAAGTTCTGGTCTCAGTGGTTGCTCTTTGGCTCCCTTTGTCATGGCTGCGTGCTGGGCTTCCAAAGAAATGTCAGGCTCCCTCTGGGAGTCTTGCTCAGCAGTTGGTAGCAGTAAGTGACAGCCTTTTCCTCCCTGGGAGCCACAGCCATGCAGCAAGGTCAGCGCCAGGCAGACCTCACTGCCAAGGGTCTCTCTTTACAAATGATGAATGCCAACCAGTGCTGGGATGTGCCCGAGGCAGTGGAGTGGATGTCAAACCTGGCTGAGTTCAAGCCACTGTGGATTGAGGAGCCAACTTCCCCTGATGACGTTCTGGGACATGCCACCATCTCCAAGGTAAAAAAGCTGCTGTTGCTGTGGCTGCCACTACCATATACTTTTTGTTTGGTTTTCCAGAGTGGTTGCAACAGACCCTAGAATTCCTTTGCGTATTCTTCTTCACATTTCCTGATGAAGTAGCTGAAATAATTATAACTTGTAACAAGTACTGGATTACAGACCTGACATCCATTTGTTCACTTCAGCTTATCCACTGCTCCTATTTCTGTTTATTTGAGAGAAAGTAAATGGCTAAAAGCTGAATGGCTATGAACCATCCAAAGGTTAATAGACATGGTTCTTATGTTTTGTAAACATAGAAATCTGACTGATATTAAAATATTTTACTCACCTAGAATTAAACAAAAAGTGTAGATTCCTCTGGATGACTCAAAAGAAAAGGCTTGCTTAGCTAATGTCAAGGTGAGGCCTCCCCAAGAGAAGGCTGTCTGTCTGTTTCCCTGGAACCAGGGCTCTTCTTTTGCAAATCTGCCCTAATTGAGGGCCAACCTCTGTCCCTTTCAGGTTTAGGAAGAACATGATCTGTCAGAACATCCTATTTCTCAGGGAGAGTCTCCCATTAGGCCAGCTTACAGCACTGATGTATAACATCGGAATGCCAACTGGTTAATTTAGGATAACCTTAACTTCTGGGAGCACTAGATTTTTGTATCTTCTGACTAGACCAAGCTCCATGAATAGCTATATTCAACCAAAGGCTGCTGGATGAGTGAGGAATCAGAGCAGGAACTGGTTATAGGATCTGAATATGTGATAGTGGCAGACTAAGATGGCCCAATGCATTCACCTCTGCAGGGCAGATATACTTGCTTCTGACCCTAGCCATGTCGAGTCTTAAGCCTCATCTCCCCCTGGCGGTGTTTGCAGAGGTCCTACCAACACATGCCTCTGACCCCGCTTTTATGTTTTCATCTGATAACCCTTTACCACCACACTATGCAGTTGGGTTAACACCTTCATTTGGCTTAGAGGCAAGTCCCCCCAGCCGAGGAGCCTAGGAACTGATTTTTCTCCTTGAGGTGACTTGGCTTTGCTCTGCTCTCCCCAATTATGCGTTGCTCTTAAAATTTTCTCTCTGAGAACAGTCTTAGTCTCCAGTTCTAGGAGAGACAACTTCATGTGCCTTACATGAAGTCACAGGTCCTACTGTGCTGTGCAGTCCATTTCTCTCAGTAAATCAGCATATGATCTCCTTATGTCGGACACTATACTAAAGCCTTTGTTTAAGAAATGGCCTCCACTCTCCCTACTTTACAGCCTGGCTGTAGAGAAAAAAGATGCATGAAACACAGGCAGGTGGAACAGGGGGTCGGGGCCCTGAGTGCTGAGGGCAGTAGAAAGAAGGTCACTGAAGGGAAAGGTGGCTGTGGGCTGGGACAGAGCTGACTCTATAAGGAAAGCTAAACTGCAGGTGAGGGAGGCGTGAGCAGGAGCTGTGGAATGACCATAGCCTGGATTTAAACACAATGGAAACCTTCCAAGGAATCCTTCCAAAATGAGAATCTGGTGAGGAGCCATGGTTAAACAAGACATTTTGTCTTGCGTTCTTGTGGTGTAGCCATGTCTAGTGGCTGCCAACTTGTCCAAACAGGGACCTCAACCTCTGCCCACCTGGAGAGTATCCCCAGAAGCTCTGCTGGGCTTCAATCCTCTGAGGTTTTGTTTACGTTGGGGAGGCCATCCTCTCAGGAGGCATCTAAGGAAGTAGGGACCGAGGAACCAAGGCAGGGGAAGCTGAGAGAGACAGCACAGTGGAGCCGTGGAGGTACCTGACGGAATGCCGGTGAAAGGTGGGGCTCGTGGAGAAGGTAGGCACCTGAGGCCAGTTTATGGGCCCACCTGCTCAGAAGATGCAGCTGAACTCAGTAAGCCACTGTAGGTTCTTTGACCAGTAGACACATGTAGGATGGATTCACATTGGACATAGCAAAGGTGAAGAATGAGAAGGAGATGGAGGCTGGGATCCAAGCTAGGAGACTTTCACATTAAAGGGTTGGAAAGGAAGGTAGAGGGCAGCTGGAGTAGGGCAGATTCAGGAAGTATTTAAAAGGAGAAAATAAAATTTGGTACCTATTACGTGCCAGAAACTTATATGCTTTAAAAATGGTAGAATAAGTCAAATGGCTTTTCCCCTCCCCAGTCCTCCTTCCCCCTACTCCTATTTTCTTTTAAGATAAACCCAGCATACTTAAATTAGAAGTTTTAGGAAGCATAAGTTGTTAGCACTAAAGGGTGCCTCTGCGACCATCCGCTCTAACTCCTGACCTGCAGGCGAGAAGGCAGAGCTTCAGGTGGTCAGTGACTCTCTCAAGTCCGTGCATCCTATTAGAGGCAGGACACATAGTGGAAATGGGGGCCCCTGGATCCTAAATTAAAGCATTTTCTTTAGGGGAGTTGGCCTATCTAGTGATTCAGATGCCTCCTCTGGCTCTGGAGTCAGCCTAATTTCAAGCCCAGCTCCACTCCTTTCTAGCTTTATGACCCAGGTCAGTTGCTTGCCCCGGGCGCCTTTTCTCACTTGGGAAATACAGACAGAATCTGTAGTTATAGCCAGGAAGGGAAGTAATGGCAGCATGTGAACAAGCTCTGGCTTTCTCCTCTGCAGACACACACGTCCCCTGACCACCTTCTGCCACTCCTTAAACTACACAGGACTCTGCGGCAGGGATGTCTTTCTTCAGCTCTAAATACTTAAACATTAAGTAGTTAAGAAGCTCTGAATTTTTCAACAGCAGGAGTTTCAGTTCAAAAACTTAGGAAAATAACATCAGGTTGCCTTATATTTTATAGGCATTGGTCCCATTAGGAATTGGCATTGCCACAGGAGAACAGGTAAGTAACATCTCCTTGGGGTCAGCATATAGTGGCTACACCGACTGAGGACATCATCGTATGTTAGGCTACATCACCTGTTGTATTTTGAGTTGGAAAGTCTTCCTAGTCCTAGAAATTGGGCCATTTTACAGCACTTCATTAGGGCCTGCAATCAGATATAGTCTAGTTAATGTATTTTTCTACAATTTATATGACTAAAGCCATTAATTTTTTTCAGTGTCTAATGGAAATTTATAGGGCAGCAATTAAAGTTGCTATTGCAAGGGCATAAAATGCACTGTGTGGTTTTAAGAAAGCCAGCTTCCAAATTGAGTAAACATTATTGCGTTCACTTTTTGTGCTTACAAACGAAGCACAAGTGCCTGCCAAAGCCTGCGGCAGTCAGCCCACGAGCAGAACAGTGAGAAGGAACAGATTCTCGGTTTTCCCAGCAAAAGGAGCAATGCTGATCTGCCATGGTTCTGTTTTGTTGTCCGTGCCATCTGCTCATCGCCATCACCGTATTTTATCCTGATGCTTTGCTTCGCTATGACAGTTACTTCTTAATAAATGGCAAGCGGTGTGATTTTACATGACTCACATCGTTCCACCAGCAGATTTGAAAAGAGTGAGCTGGAGGTCCCTGCCTGGACTATCAGGCTTTGCCTCATGCCAAGTGAGAACAAAGAATATAGTCCAGGATTCCTGAAGGTCACTGATGAGTGACTTGGAATTGGCACATTGCCAGGTTTAGAGATCTTGAAGGCCAACGCTAACTCTTCTGTTGGTTTTAATTCTATTTCCAGTGCAACAATAGAGTTCCTACAGGCGAAGGCCCTGCAGTTTCTCCAGATTGACAGCTGCAGGCTGGGAAGTGTCAATGAGAACCTTTCAGTGTTGCCGATGGCCAAAAAGTTGGAAAGTAAGGGCACAGCGGCCTGCAGATCAAACCTCCATTTCTCCGCCCATCAGACATCTGTGGTTCCTTCTGTAATCTGCCATTTTGATTTTTTTCTAACTCTTTTTGGCCTAATCAGGGAATCTTTTGACGATTTTCATCTTGGAATCTCATCCCATGAATGCATAACTTAATCACCTACAAGTACTAAGAAAAACCACATGTTCCCTCACCACTCCCTCTCTCTGCCCTCCTCTTGCCATTCAATAGAAATCCGTCTTCATTTTCAGTTCCTGTTTGCCCCCATGCTGGTGGAGTTGGCCTTTGTGAATTGGTGCAGCACCTGATTATATTTGACTTTATATCAGTCTCTGCAAGCCTTAAAAACAGGTGAGTAATATGGCATTAACTTCAGTTGTGTCCCTCAGTTCAGGCCAGGTCTTTTCATTCTGCCCTCACATCCAGAGGCACAAAGAACCCTGTCTGTTGGCACATCCTGTAACTTAAAGGCTGAGTTGGTTTTGCTTATGCTTCTCTGCATTGGGCAGTAATGAGGAGACCCAGCAGTCAATAGTCCCTTTTCTTTTAGAGGGCTAGGTTCTCGGTGGCTGACTCACTTTGTTTTGTTAGGTACGTGAGGGTGTCTGTGGGAGTGTGAGTTTTCAACCAGATGGAAACCAGAACTCCTTCCTCATCCAGCACCTGTTTCTGACTCTCCGAAGCCCTGCTTCCATCATAGGGATAATCTCTTCCTAACAGTGGAGTCCTCCCCGATCTGGCCACATCATAACTTTAATTCCATCTTATTTCTCAACAAGCCCAAGGTGAGCTTTAAATTAAGACAGTCTCCTTCTAGTTGTTTGCACACATATAGCTTTATTATGCTTTCTATCCTCCTGGAATTAAACGTGGTATCGCAGAAAGATCACTAGAAGTATATAGTGGAAGCATAAAAACATGTATGGGAAAGTTCACCAAATTTAGGATTGTGAGAGAGAAATAGGACATGTAAAGGGATATACGGGGCTTCAGTTATAAAGTACTGGTTTCTTTCTTAAGCTGGTTAGTGAGTAGGCACATGCTGCCTTTTAATATGCCTGAAATATTTTAAACTAAAAAATAAACATTCCTAGGTTTTTCGGCTTTTGTCCCTCTCATTTCAGTTCCTGAAAGCAGGACCATGGGGGCTTCCAACCAACTTTGAAAGGTCCTGCAGGTCTTGAAGAATGAAAAAAAGAGGGTCAGCCCTGCCCCACTGTGCACTATGACCACCCAGAAATGGATAAAATTGCCTCATGCCACTTTCCTGAAAGCAGACCTCACTGC
>NW_006442107.1:25839845-25843937 GCF_000325575.1 Pteropus alecto | reverse complement strand
CTGTGCAAGTAGAAAGCCACCAGACACACTGCCTCCGCTCTGTAATTCTGTCTGCGTGGAATGCCTGCTCTCTGTTCATTTTTCATGGCCCTACTGCCCTCTCCCATGGGGCTGGTACTTCATCTGTTCTTTCTAGATTATATACAGCACCACGTTATAGTCAATGACTGAGTATCTATGTCCACTGAGTATCTGAAACCATGAGGCCCCCTTCTACCAGTTCCTTTCTGTATCCCTAGCAGGGGCTTACATGGCCTGCCCCTCAAAGCAGCTGTTCATTAGCCATGACTAAAGTAAGGCAGCAGTTAGGTCACTTGACTCAGGTTACAAAATTAGAAAGTGGTGAAAAGCAAGGACCTACAACCAAGATTGCCCAGCAAAGCTTTCATTTAGAATCGAAGGACAGATAAAGAGCTTCCCAGACAAGAAAAAGCTAAAAGGAATTCAACACCAAACCAGTATTATAAGAAATGTTAAGAGAGACTTCTATTTAAGAAGGAAAAAGATAATATGAATAAAATGGCAATAACGATATATCTATCAACAATTACTTTAGATGTAAATGGATTAAATACTCCAATCGAAAATAGGGTAGCTGAATAGATAAGAAAATAAGACCCTTACATACGCTCCCTACAAGAAACCTACTTCAGATCTAAAGACGCACACACTGAAAGAGATGGGAAGATATTTCATGAAAATAGAAACAAAAAAGCTAGGGTAGCTACACGTATACCAGACAAAATAGACTTTAAAACAAAGGCTATAACAAGACAAAAAATCTCACTTCTGAGTATTTATCCAAAGAAATACTAACACTACTTCCAAGGGACATATGAATCCATACGTTCATTGCAGCATTTACTATTTACAATAGCCAAGATATGGAACTAACCTGGGTGTCCTCAGTGGATGAATGGACAAGATGGTACATATATACAATGGAATACTACTCAGCCATAAAGAAAGAATGAAACCTTGCCATCTGCAACAAGGATGAACCTGGAGGGTATTGTGCTGAGTAGAGTAAGTCAGACGGAGAAAGACAAATGCCATATGATTTCACTTATACGTAGAATTAAAAAAAAAAATCCATATCCAGTGGCATTAGACCCTTCAATCAGATGCTAGTCCCATCTTATGATATGATATCTATGAAGAGTAATTTCTATCATGAAAAATGTCTTAAGAAGAAAATTATGCCATAGGAATTTTTTCTGTTTTGAAAACCATATACCTGGGGATCATTCCTTAAATAAGGAATTGGCCAAAAGGAAAAAAAAAATTCGTTAGTGAGTGGACAGTGTGAGGGATCTCATTACCTGCACTCACAGCCGTATCCCAAAACATTCAGTTTGACCTCTCACCTCAGAAACCTTCTGGGGTTTCCTCACTGATCTCTATTTAATGTCCTCACCATGCAGCTGTCCACCTCTTAGGAGAAAAAAAAGTGGCTGACACAGATTTGAACTCAGGTTGGTCTGATCCTAAAACCTGTGCTCTTCTTTTTTTTTTTTTTTACCATATCATGCATGTTTAATATTTTGTTATTTATATATGACTATATATACATTTTGATTAAATTTACTGGGGGTAACACTGGTTAATAACAGCATGTGAGCATATAATTATATAAATTATATATATAAATTTTGATTGAATTTATTGAGAGTAACATTGGTTAATAACATCATATGAATTTCAGCTGTGAGACTTTGTGATGCAACATCTGTATACCCTATTTTGTGCCCACCATCTGAAGTCTAGTCTACCTCCATCACCATCTATTCAACCCCCTTTACCCTCCTGTTGTCTGTGTCTCTGAGGGGTTTTTTTTTTGCTTATTTTTATGTTTATTTTGTTCATTCATTTGTTGCTTTTTGTTTTACATCCTACATATGAGTCAAATCATATGGTTCTTGTCCTTTTCCATCTGACTTATTTTGCTTAGCATAATACTCTCAAGATCCATCTATATTGTTGCAAATGACAATATTTCTTTTTTTATGGCAGAGTTGCATTCCACTGTTAATACGTACCACATCTCCTTTATCCAATCTTCCATCGAAGAACACTTGGGTTGTTTCCATGTCTTGGCTATTGCAAATAATGCTGCAGTGAATATAGGGGTACATATATCTTTATGGGTGTTTTCAAATTTTGGGGGGTAGATACCTAGAAGAGGGATTACTAGGTCTCATGGCAGCTCTATTAATTTTTTGAGGAAACTGCATACTGTTTTCCATAGTGGCTGCACCAATTAACGTTCCCACTAGTAGTGCACGAGGGTTCCCTTTTCTTCACATCCTCTCCAACACATGTTATTGCTCGTCTTATTGATAATTCTTAACAGATGTGAGGTGGTATCTCATCGTGGTATTGATTTGCACTTTCCTTATAACTAGTTATGTTGAGCATTTTTTTCATATATCTGTTGGCCACCTGTATGTCTTTGAAAAAATATCCGTTCAGGTCCTCTGACCATTATTTTATCAGATTTTTCATTTTGTTGAGTTCTATGAGTTCTTTATATATTTTGGATATTAGCCCTTTATCGGGGGTATTGTTTGCAAATATCTTCTCCCATTTTGTTGGCTGCCTTTTTGTTTTGTTGATGGTTTTTGTTTGTTTGTTTTTGCTGTGCAGAAGCTTTCTAGTTTGATGTAGTCCCATTCATTTGTTTTTGCTTTTCCTTCCTTTGCCTTTGGGGTCAAGTTCACAATAATTCCTCTGAGACCAAGGTCCATTAGTTTAGTGCTCCCATGTTACCTTGGTTGTTCTGCCTGAGGTAGTGAGCTGTTTTCTTGTTTAGATACTGCTTTCAACAATTCAGAAGTTGATAGGCTGGGTACTTTTTTGTTTTCCAGTACATGGTATTGTAGTGCAGGTTTTTGTTTTCTCACCTATTTACACCTCTGGGATCACAGCGGAGCGGCATCTTTAGTTAAGGAAAAGGCTGCACATCCGCTGGGATGCGGGGTGTACCTTGTGACCAGCTCACCTCAGATACAGGGCACTACCACTGTGGTGGGGGTATGTGGCAGGTGGTAGAGACTAGTTTCTGAGCTCCTAGCACTACCTCCTTTTTACTAATGGTCAGTGGCCCTACTGTGTTTCTGAGGTGTCTCTGTTACCTCTACTAGGCTGTTAGGATGGTGGGACAGGGCAGGCAAGTTGATGATTTCACAGCCCCTCTGTACTGTTGTGTTTTTTTTAAATGTTTTATTTTTATAACTTCCTGCTTTTTTTTGTCTTTATTGAAATATAATAGACAACTAGTTGCTTGCATTTACATTGTACAATTCAATGAGTTTTTTTCAATTATAGTTGGCATACAACACAGCGTCAGCTGTACAGCATATTGATCAGAGATCCACACAACTCAAAAGCGCTCACCCCACCAAATCTAGCACCCCTTCTCCCCTCGACAATCATTCCAATATTATTAACCATCTTCCGCATGCTGTACTCTACATCCCCATGTCTACTTTGCAACCATCCACCTGCACCTCTCAATCTCTTTGCCTTCTCTTCCCCCCAACGCCCCTCCCGTCTAGTATCCCTCAAAATATTCTCTGTATCCATGAGTTTATTTCCACTTTTGTTATTGTTGTTGATTTTGTTCTTTAGATTCCTCATGTAAGTGAAATCATGCGATATTTGTCTTTCTCTATCTGACCCATTTCATTCAACTCTAGATCCCTCAAGGCAATATCTTTTTTCATCCCCTTCCTTTTAGTCTATGTATCTCTTTTAATCTGAAATGAGTCTCTTGTAGGCAGCATATGGAGGGGTCTTGTTTTCTTATTTTTTCAATCACTCTATCTTTTGGTTGGAGCACTTAATTCTTTTCCATTCGAGGTACTCGTGGATAGGAATGTAATTATCACCATTCTTTATTCCTGTTTTTGATACATGTTTTTTTCTTAAAGAAGTTCCTCCAACATTTCCTATAATACTGGCTTGTTGAAGACAAATTCCTTTAGCTCATTTTTGTCTGGGAAGCTCTTTATCTGTCCTTCAACTCTAAATGATAGCTTTTCTGGATAAAGTATTCTTGGTTGTAGATCCTGGGTTGTCATCATGGGAAAT
>NW_006442107.1:25788608-25838645 GCF_000325575.1 Pteropus alecto | reverse complement strand
GCCCCCCCGAGCAGCCAAGCCGGAGCTGGTGCTCAGAGCGAGCAGATCAGTCACCGCAAAAATCCGCTCGCGGCTGTGGCCCCTTTAAGAGGCATCTGCAGCTGCCGCTTCCACAGCCTCTGTCCCACTCAGCCACTTGGGACTGTGAAGCCTCACATCCTTGCCCTGTCCTACCTTCTGCTGTTGCAGGTTGATTTCTTAGATTTCTCCTTAGATGTATGGCTTGTTCATTTAGCTCCCAGGCGCTTTTTCCTTGCTGTTTGCGCCTTGTTTCTGTCAGAACTTTGATTTGGTCACCAGGGGGATGAACAGAGCCTCTTATCATCTATGCCATTTTTCCCCCTGTGCTCTTCTAAATCGTGTGTGGTTGCAGTGGACCTCACTTGGTGATTTTAATTTATCCAACTTTTGGCTAAAGTTAATCCTAGATACTTATGGAGCCTAAGCTGATGCCTGTTGGGATCACAAAACCTTTGGATAAGACATTTCATAGTTGATTTCACCAAAGCCCCACATTGTTTTTATAGATGAGGCACAGAGGTCAGGGGATTTGCAAACAGGTGTTATCAGCCAAGTCTTGATTGAGGCACCCTTTCTTCATAGAGGTGCCCCTTCCGCTTTAACAGCACTACAAGAATGATTTAACTTAAGGCATCATTGCCCCCACCTGATTCCTTCCTCCTAGGATGTGTGAATATGTTGACTACCTGCACGAACATTTCAAGTATCCTGTGATAATCAAGAATTCTTCCTACATGCCTCCTCAGGCGAGCTTGGCTAGAGAGGCCTCCTGGAGCAGGGGCTGCCAGCCCCCACTATGCTCATTCTTGTGAGCTAGACCCTAGGCAGGGGTCCACAACCTCTGGGCCGTGGACCAATACTGGTCCGTGGCCTGTTAGGAACCAGGCTGCACAGCATGAGGTGAGCAGCAGGTGAAGTTTCATCTGTATTTGCAGCCACTCTCCACTGCTAGCATCACCATCTCAGCTCCACCTCAGATCAGGCATTAGATTCTCATAGGAGCACCGAGTCCCTGGTGTCAAAAAGGTTGGGGACTGCTGTGAGCAGTTTTGACTCCTTAGAGTTTATTTTTATATCTAGAAACAAATGGCTCTTTAGTTATCCCACAGCAAATTCCCAGGGCCTTAAGGTTAGGGTTTGGGGGTAAAACTGCAGAAAAGTCCTCTTGAATACCAGCCTTTCCGCACCAGCTGAGACCTTAAAACAGGTACTCCTTATGTGAAAACAAAACCAAACCTGGCACCATCTCGCAGGTTAGTTAAATTACAAGTTTTGACTACAATTGTGTTATCTGGGCCATTTATCATCATGTTCAAGAGATCGGGGCTCATTTTCATAAACAGAGGTTGAGCTACCGAAGAAGTGTGATTAGTTAACTAATCCTGGGAAGTAGCCAACAATGTGTCCCTCTCCCCAACTTCAAACAACCTGAAAACTTAATATTAATTCAGTTGCCTCTGAATTTTAGATTTAAAAGCATTCTAGGAACAGCAGAAATATATTAAATAAATGTTTTTGTTCCAGGTGTTTATTAACACTGCTCCATTTTTGGGTCTCTGATAGGATGCTGGTTATTCCACAGAAATGGAGGAATCTGTAAAGAAATACCAATATCCAGATGGTGAAGTCTGGAAGAAACTCCTCGCTGCTAAGGGGAATTAAGTGTTCAGTCCTAACACACCCTTTTCTTTTTTAAGTAAAAAGGTTTAAAATTTCTTGGGCATGGTTTTACAAAAATATGGGGGGAAAAAATCATCCTACCAATCAAAACAAATTCAGCCGAAAGTCATATTAACTTTAGGGATCAGCCCAGTAATCATTAATTTAGCTGATAAACACACATTCTCCTACTTAATCCTTAAACAAATTTAGATTTAACTAATTTAAAGTCCAAGAAGATGTTAAAATTTCTAGCAAGTGCTGGTACCCAGACATTCAGCTGTACTTTGAAAATAAGCAGCATGTTGCGTAATTTGTTGGAACAATTCCTTATTCTATTTAACACTTGTCATAAATTAGCAGAATAAAAATAGTTCTGCAGCACCATGGGGTATCTGGTGTGCAACGAAGATAAAAAGATCCCGCTGATTAGCTCTGAAACGGTTTAGCACTTTTCCTGATAAGTCTAAGCACATTACAGGATATATACCACGCTGAAACTGACGAGGGCAAAACGCTATTTCAGTATCTTTTATAACCCTTTAAAAAATACTTTTCCTAAATAATTATATTTTATAGATAAAATGCAGCTAGAATTAGATGAATCATAGACAAACAGGGAAAAATATAGTTTAGCCAGCATTTCTAAAATATACTCTACCTTTTCAGTAGCATCCAAACAAGAATATAGCATGTTTAGGAGGGTTCATCTATTTTGGGTAGGAACTATGCAGAATGACAATTAAGAATTAAAAACAAAAAACCAGATGAATGTAGAATACTTTATTATAACCATATATAAAACAAATACAATTTTAAATGTTCATAACCACGCAAACTATACATTATCATTATGACTGATGCTATTCAGCTCTAAAATTGAGGAATAGCTTACAAAATTCTTGAAAATCACTAAGCTTCATAAAAACATGGGACTGAAATGTATGTACACGTTTTTGTTAGGAATACATAACCCTTGTCCCCAGGAGATGGTGCCCAGAACCTGGTAGGACAGATGAGCACACACACAACACCTGGGCAAGCAGTAATCACTTCCATAAACAGAGCCATAGAGCCCAAGAGTGACTGGTGCAAATAAGGAAAATCAGGGAAGACATCTCGGGAGAGGTGACATTTGTGGAATGAACAGGATTGCCAACAAGTGGAAGGTGGGGAAAAGTAAGCAAAAGAACCAAGGTATATCTCAACCAATCAATACATAAATAGATGAAAAAATTTAATAAAAAGAACCAAAGTGTGAAGAGGAATGAAGATCCCAGGCATATCAACCTTAAGATTTCATAAAGAGGGTTGGTTAGTGGGAGGCGGGGCTAGAAAATTTGTCCAACATCAGGTTATTCTGGATATTAAATGCCAGGCTAAAAGAAAAGACATTTAGGAGATTAATGTTTTTACAAAAAATGAAAAAGTAAACTTCTACCAGGCAGCGTCTACGGTCAACTTCGCGAGCTCTGATTCTGTGGGGTCCTCACCAGGGTGCCCAAGACTGACGAGCCCTATGTAGCTTGTGGAGGCTTGAAGGCAGGATAAATACTGAACAGCCTTCCAGTGTCTGGGCTTGTGTTAACTCAAGAAGGTTGGGACAACAGTGCCAGAGGGTAAACATCAAACTTCACCTGGGAGGAAAGAAAGCTAGGAGAAAGCAGCTGGAGGGGAAAGCTTTCAGGATAGAAAAGGCCACGTTTGAAAAGGACTCACTGAGGAGATAAAGCTGAAGAACCTCAAAGAGAAATCAGCAATTTGCTTTTATAAGATTGAAGCTGATGAAGAGAAATGGGTGGCTGGAAAAGAAGGAGCTTTAGAAAGTTCTTTAAGAGGCTGAAAGAAACAAAAATCTCAGGGATGTGAAGTACAGCATAGGGAATACAGTCAATAGTACTGTAAGAATCGTGTGTGGTGCCAGGTGGATACTAGACTAATCGGGGGATCACTTCATAGCTTGTGTAAATGTCTAGGCACTATGCTGTACACCTGTAACTGATATGAAACAATACAGTCAACTCTTATTTAAAAATTAAAAATTAAAGTTAATGAATAATAACTGATAGGTCACCAACCTAATAGTTGACCTAGATCTTTCTGCTTTAGAGCAAAAAGAACTTTCACCTGAGCACCCAGTCGAACCTCTAAAGAAAGTATCCTTTAAACAACTCCTTTAAAAGCACTCTAAACAGCCATTTCCATTTTAATAGTTGGGTGAGGATTATATCCTTCAATCTGAAAGTCTTCAGCCTTGAAGTCATCAATTGTCTCAACTTTTCGAAGGATTTTGAGCTTTGGGAAAGGCCTTGGTTCTCGCTGAAGCTAAAAACAACATAGGACCATTATTTTGCTGTATCTGTACAACTTATTTTAATTCTGCTCTCAATGTCCCTTAATGAAACAAGAACACTATTTTCTCAACAAAGTATTATTTTACAGGGGTGTACCACTGTACATGCCTTGTCCCTTGTCCCTTATATAATAGTGGAGCATAACCGACTATCACAAACGTGGTGAAGGATATTTTGTGGAATCACGTGGTATCAGGAGTCTGGCGGCTCCCGATAAGTTTTTATAATTGAGCGCTCTTGGTAAATTTATTAAGGGCAGGACACAGTTTTTTACTTTGGTATCTGTAACTCATAGTAGGCTCTCAGAATGGCTATGTGAGTACCATAATCCCCATGCCAATTGTTCTCGGCAGAAAGGGCAAAGAAAGATGACATCTGTACATCTCACTTTCTGGTACTGGTACTTAGTACCCCATGGCATCTGTCACATTAGGTGCCCGTGGTTATCGAGGTATGTGTCTCTTTGTCCCTGCCCACCACCTATTCCTAAACCTAAGCCTTGCAGTCGGAACAGGTCATCTTATCTCCTTCATAGCACCAAGAAGAATGCCTAGTACAGGAAGGATTTCCATAAATCAACTTCTTATCAAGAGAAGGGACCAAACTACAAAGTGTGAGATAGAATTCTTACCTGCATTTTCAGTGGCTCAATGTGATTCAGGTAAACGTGTGCATCTCCCAAAGTGTGTACAAAGTCTCCTGGCTAAATTACATGGAAGCAAAAAAGTATTTTAATTTCAATCCCTTTAAAACGCATTATTTAAAAACACATTATATAAGCATGTAGCTATCTCAAAGCTCTTCAGAAAATAAAGAATTTAACAAGTGTTCCTTTTAAGAAAAGTTAATTCCTGTTAGTTTATATTATAAACAACCTATATAAACCTGTTTATACAGAACACAAGGACAAGAAAGTTCCACGGTAAACCAGTTCATATTTAAAACTAATCAGAATTCTCTGCGATCGATTTTTTCATGTTAAAGAATCTAAGAGTTCAGTGCTTTATGTTAGCGACAATCGTTCCTTCCCAAGAGCATCCCACCTTCAGGCCTGTGATGTGTGCGATCATATAGGTGAGCAGGGCGTAGCTGGCGATGTTGAAGGGCACACCAAGGCCCATGTCTGCTGACCTCTGGTACAGCTGGCAGGACAGCTCACCATTCACCACATAGAACTGGCAAAGGGTATGGCATGGAGGTAGGGCCATGAGAGGAAGATCTGAGGAGCCAGCACAGAGGAAAATTAAGATGGTAGTTTTAAAGAACACAACTATTTAGGCCAAGTAAAACAGGAGAGAAACAGAAGTCAACTCATAAGTGAAGTATCATGAGAAAGAACCACTGGGCCACAGTGACCTCCATAACTCACACCTTCCCCCTCATGACAAAAGCAGACCATTCTAATCCCAGGGATGGCATGAAGCCGACAGACACCTGTGATGTATGTTTACAACGGAAGCAACGCTGTCCCACCCAAGCTGAAATTACTCGCTTGTGCTACCTTCATAGCACCACACTACAAGTACAGGAGGAATTCATTCATTTGCAGGGACCACAGGAAACTAGTGTCTCAGGCACACCCTCCTGTATCCAAAGCTTCTATTATAGATGCAAATATTCCACTCTGGGTATTTACTACACTTTAGTAAAGTTTCATTTTATAATACAGTTGTTAACATAGAAATAGTAGTGATCTGAAACTTCATCTGCCTCCATTTAAAATGTTAAAATCTTGTATATATTTTCATAGGCAACTTAAAACCCATTTTAGAGTAATTATACAAATTAAGACCATCTGGGTCCAATCCCATCCTCTGAAGGTGAAAATAGGGCCAAGTGTGACTTGCCCAGGGTCACCCACCCAGACATGTGGCTAGGGGCAGTTCCCAGGGCCTGCCTCCCACTGCCTCCCATGCACAAGGCCACAGTGCTTCCCTTTGGGCTACAGTTAGAACACGAGAAGATGACTGGGATGCTTTCAACCTTTTGGATTCCAAGAGCACAGGATTATTCTTCTGTCATCAGGGTTGGTTTTGATCATGTCAATCACCTTTTGCAGTTGGTCTACTCCTTGACCTGAATAATCTGTAGAATTATCAGAAAGAGAACATGTGCACATAATCACAAAGGCCTTAAGAGGTCATCACATTGTCCTTCCATAACCCACCTTGGCCCGTGGTTACAAGATATCCAATGTACTCTACAAATTTCTCAGATCTCACTGGGTTATGATGAATTCAAGGCCTAGTCTAGGCTCCTAGGTCTGTCCTTTGGAGCCATAATGAAGTCTATTTTCTACGTAAGAATCCTTTAAATATTTGGTTGGTCATGGTGTCACCTCTTCCCTCTCCCCAATCTTAACAATTTGTTTCTCCCAGTGGTCCCCAAAAGACTTAAGTCTCTATACCCATCAACCATTTTTATCACACTTCACTGGCATGATCTAGTTTATTCTTGTCCCACAGAAAGTACTAGATCTTAAATAGAATATAGCCTTCCATACGCACAACAGAGGATTGTGAGTTTTCTACAACCATGACACTATTCTTCCGACATTCCCACATAAAATTACAACCTGGCAGATAAACACCTATTAGTTTGTTAATATCAGGAAACCTCTATAATCATTATACCACTTGTACTTTTCTCCCATTTCTGATCTTTGGACTTTAATTTGCCTCCTTCTGAAATGAAACTGGAAGCTGAGAAGTACGGAGCTTCATGTTCTCCTCTGGTTAAATTTCCATTTATTGGTACCAGACTATGTTCTAGTCCAACAGTTCTTAAATTTTTTGGAGGAATCAGTTCCAAAAAAGGCAATATGAAGGACTTAAAAAAGATGAACTGTGGTGGAACAGTCTGTGTCTTCATTGTGGTGGTGGTTACATACATCTATAAATGTGCTAAAATTGCATACATACATGCTAACGAAGACACATAAAACTGGAGAAATCTGATAAGCTATGGATTTTGCCAACATCAATTTATACAGCGTGTTACCTTTGGGGGAAACTAGGAGAAGGGTACAAGGACCTCTGTACTTTTCTTTTTTTTGCAACTTCCGGTGAACCTATAATTATTTAAAGGTTAAAATTTAAAAATAAACAAGAATGACAAACTCTCCTATTGAAGTCCAAAAGCTGAGTGGTCATACAACTTTAGACTAGGACATGATTTAATTAGGCACTTTGAGCAAGAATAAATAATTAAACAGTAGGCAAGATTTAAGACAGGGGAGTAGCCTCACACCTGGAGGATGTCCTAGAACAAAGGTTGCATACTAACAACCAACAGACCATTTACGTGCAGAAACAGTATGGACTACACAGCATTTTTTAAGATTGTGGTAAAGTTTTCATTAATACTAAATTTACCATTTTAACCATTTTTAAGTGTGTAATCATTGGCATTAAGTACACTCCCAATGTTGTACAACTGCCACCACCATCCATCTTCAGATCTTTTTCATCTTCCTAAACTAAAACTGTATACTCATTAAACAACTCCCCATGACCCCTCTGCCCAACCCCAGCAACCACCATTCTACTCTCTATCTGCACACGATTTTAAAATTTAATCAAATTGCCAACATTCAAAAAAACTTAAGATTGCACATAAAATGCAGATTTTAGGCTTTTATTAAAGAATTCTGACAATATCAGGCCCATATCCCTCTAGATGTGAGATGTGCCTATCCCCATTAGATGAGACTCATGCTCCCCAGGTTACTGGTCTCTGCCTAGCCAGCAAACTGTTACTTCCTGTGCATGTGTGTCCACCCACCCCAAGGTACGATTTTGCTTTTGTAATCCCTGACAGGAAGAGTCAAAAAACCAGGGCTGGATTCTGTGACACTCAGCAAATGGTTACAGAGGAAGGTGGACATCTAGGAGTGAGATGTTTCATCTTCTTCCACCCAGCAGGGTGAGGACGAGAGGGTGACCTGAGAACTGTACTATCACAACAGTGCCACCTACAGTGGGCTGGGTGGCTAGGTCTTGAAAAGAAAAGGGAGATCAAAGCCTCTGCAAGGCACTCCCTGGGTATCTAACCCCCCAGATGAACTTCCTTCCTTATTCCCCAACACAGCGATCAATCGTGTCACCAACTCTGAATGAAACAAGGTACAGAAAGTGCCAAGCACCCAATAATGCTAATCACCAAGAGTGATCTGACCTCCACAAGTTATAGTTGTGGCTCCTGAATCTGAAACAATCTCTCACAAGGTCAAAGTTATACAGCAGCTTCCCAGATACTTCACTTGAAACTGTGGAGCAAAGTCACTACGATGGGCGCTCAGGAATCTTAGGCAGCACTGTTTCCTCACCTGAATCCATATCTTTGTATTCTGCCCCAAAGTGCCTCCACTGAAAGCCATAAACTGGGCCCAAATCCCCTTCTTTTCTGCAGGTGAATCCCAGGCCATTTAGGAAGTCACGGGACCCATTGGCATCCCAGATTCTCACTCCCTTAGACGACAGTTCTTTAGCATTTGTGCATCCCTGGAAGAGATGGAAGTAGAGCAAGTGAATTCACTTAACCAGGAGATTTCTGAGTCATCAGGACCCAACCCCCAACAGCCTCCTCCCAATAAGCTGGCCTCTGGCCTGTGCTGACAGACCTGTGACAGGCTTCAACACATCCCTGCACGGCCCATCCCATCTTTAAGCATGGTGGTCCCAGCCCCAAATTGGAGGGCCTCCAGGACAGTGATCCCTTCTTTGGAACCACCCTCTCAAGTCTTTTTTCTTGTTCCCCTCAACTAAATTTTCTATACTAAACAAACACCTCCAAGTCCTTTAATTATTCCCACCCTATTAGTGGTTTTGTGTTTCTTAACCAAATGTGTTCTGTGTCGGAGTGTGATACCTAGAGTGAATTTAATGCCTCACATACAATCTGTTTGGTGTACCTTAGATCTGGTGTATAGAATACTTCTACAAGATGGCCGAATCAGACTAGCTTTTCTGGCAAATGAATCTGTCACATATCTTATATATGCCACTATCAAGTTATGTTTACCCCAACCTGTACTTGCACAGTTAAGGTCTTATTGGTTTGTTTTCATTTTTGCCAAGTACAAGCCTCAAGTTGATCTTCTGTCTTATTAGATTTGGCCCCTGTTATCTTAACCTGTATCCTGATTGTGAGTCCAGGTCAAGGACAGACCCCTATCAGCCTCTGGTGCCTTCAGGTATGATAGGCTCTGTTACAAGCAAAGCTATGGTGCAACACAACCTGGGCTCTGTGCCTGTCCTCTAACATCATTCTTTACCTTGATAAACCACAGCAACTCTTCCAAAACACCCTTCCAGAATACACGTTTGGTTGTCAGCAGAGGAAATTCATCTGAAAAAGTTTGCCATATAACTTCAAGATGGAAAATAAAACATGCCACCCAACTTTCCACGTGGAAAAAAACTGCCCCAGAATATTAGACCTTGGAGTGAACACAGGAATAACTGGAAAACTTCGTCTCCTGCCTAGTGGGCGCTCTAGATCAGGGTGGCGCTCTAGATCAGGGTGGCGCTCCCAGGCTACAGTGCAAGTCAGTGACACAATTCGGACAGAGACCACCCTCCAGAGCCCTTCATCCAATGGACAGAGGAATTTCACACAATGAGATGGGGCAGGGGCCAGGCAGGGGTACCTGTGAGGACAGGCAAAGAGAGACCATCCACTACTCTGTTGATGTGACTCCTTTGCAGAGGTGTAAAGACAGCATACAAAGTGTGCCGTCAGGCAAAGTCTGAAGGTTCCCAGAGCTATTCCATGATTATCCTGCCAGGAGAAACTTCCTCTGGACTCGGGGATAGTATAAGCCACACTGGCCAAAACTACAGAATAGTTTTTAAAGATTTGCAAAGCAAATTAACCTATGTTTTAAGTGTCCCCAAAACACTAACTGTTGAAACACTTTATATGCCTGATGCTATTTAATCCTCAAGACAAGCCTCCATGAGGCAGTTATGATCTCCACTTTATAGGCACCATGGCAGAATACAGAGGTTTGCATCAAATGACAGAGATATAAATGTAAAAGCCTACCTTTAAATTCAGTACCTATTCAGTTGTATAGTTGATATTCATGTAACAAGGATAGATTTTTCAAGTGCCTACTTTTATGAGTATTTATTGCCTGAGCATTATTTCCTCCATTTTGAGCACATCGGGAAGCTGAAGATCAGAGAGATTAAGTAACAAGGTTTAAACAGAGGGGCGGGAGTAAAAACTAGGTCTGTGGCTCATTGGAGCCCACTACACTTAGAGCTGCAGGAAGGTGGGTCCCTCTGCTCAATTGAATTTCCCAAGTTGTCCTAGCTAGTTCAGCTACTGCGGCGGGATATTTTTCAGTCTTCAGAATGGGTGTGGAGTGTAGAGACGGTTTCTCCCCAGACCGCAGTAAACCTGCTTCACCAATATGGGGTCCCTCGCCCTCCACACCTGTGTCAAAGATATATGTCCTGTGCTCACCCCCACTCCGCCCTGAAAGTCTGACTCTGACCCCACCAACCCCCAATAGACACTTCTTCCCAGAAGCCATCCTATTTTAATGGAAAAGACAAGAATTTCTACTCGGACTCTCGAGTTGCTGTTTCAAGGTTTAAGAGGAAAGCTAGTTTGGGGGACCAGATGGGAAAACTGTCACGAACAAGTTCCCGACCCTGCCTCTAGGTTCGCGCTCTTCCCGCCGTCGTTGCCCCGCCTACATAATTTTGGCTCCAATTTTGAATTTGCGAAGCGGAAGGGCCAACACAGCGAGGGGAAGAGTAACAACCCAGACCTGTAGCCACGCCGCGGCTCAAGCCCGGGCACTTCTCTCCCACTCTATAGTACGAGGCAAACTCTGCTGGTCGTGCCCGCTTTGGGAGAGACAGCATAACAGGGTGATTAAGGGCACAGGTCCTGGAGCCACAAGGACCTGCATGGTTTTACTTCCCAGCCGTCACTCCTGTCCGTGTGACCCTCCGCACATCAGCTCTCTAATCCGAGCTGCGGCTTCGGCGTCCGTAAAGTGAGGATAAAGATGCTTCCCCAATCTCTCAGAACTGAGGTTAGGACTAAACGTTAACCGCGGGCGCAGCCTCTCCCGCGCGCTTTCCTCGGCTGCAGCTCGGAGCCCACCCGGCGGGCGCCCTCCCCCGCCCCTGGGGCAGCCGCGGTCACCTCTCAGGCTGTAGCGCGCCTGCAAGCCGAACACCGACAGGGTGCCGGTGCCGGTGCGGTCATTCTTCTGGAAGCCGCAACGCAGGATGTGCTCGATCTGCTCCAGGTACTGCAGCTCCCCGTGGGGCTGCGACTTCGCGCCCCACTCCTGCGCGGGGGGCAGCAGCTGCAGGCGCGGGAGCTCGGAACCGGAGGCTGGCATGGTGCGGGCGCGACTGCTGAGACAAAGACAACCGCGGGAATGCAGCCTAGCCGTTTTAACCGTTTCTTTTCCCGCCGCTTAGACGACTCCGCCTCTTCCTACTGGATGAGGTAGGGTCCGCCCCGAGCCCACCGCGTCTCACGCCCCCTCACGTCCCAGGAGCGCGCGAAGTCGCGCGCTGGGTGGAGGCAGTGTACCGTACCTCACCGCGTGCGCCCCGCACAAGCCTCCAGAATCCGGTCGCATTGATCACATTTTAAAAGTTAAGAACCTTTGTCCTAGACAGTAATTCTAAAGACTGTATCTTGGGGCATTGGCTGAGAAAGACCGCTCTAGTTGGCAAGTTTCGGGCTCCACTTCATGCTGATGCAGTGGAGCCTGGGACATCTCCATGTGTTCGAAAAATTAAAAACAAAGAAAACCTTGTTATTTGAGCTATGTTTTCCTATGGCCGGTGGGGGCGTGCTAACAAGTGATTTACATTTTCATTTTCTCTCATCCTCACTGAAGGCCTGCAGCTGGAGCAGGCGGGAAAGGCAGCTTTTTTACATGACGACCAGACGTTTTCAAACTTTAAATAGCAAAAATTTAAATTTTAGTGAAACGTTGGTAATATAAACAACTGTTGGGTGGAACTATTTGATAATAAGTTTAAAATGTACCAATACATGTACATGCAGCAAGCAGTCTTTTGAATCAACAATTGTTTATTGAGGACATAATAGATGCTCAATAAATGTTTTGTTGCTACATCCGGAGTTATGAAGAGTAAGATGTCGGCTCTGTTGGAAACAAACATTATTTCTTGCCATTCAATAAACTCTTTTTTTCCCCTGGTTATCTCAAGTTTATTCTCTGCAAGTTTCTGGATTCTTTCTGCTTAAGTGTATCTCTTGAACTCAGGGTTAACGTTTTTGTAACAGGAAAACAGATTCTGGTAATATCTTTCATCTGCTGATCTGCCTGATTTCAGCAAAAACAATGTTGCATGTCTTTATATGGCACGAAGCCTATACAAGATAAATTGAATCAAAGGTAATTTACAAAATAGCTGGCTATTTGGGTTAATTGGATGGGCGGGGGGTGGGGGAGAACCTCTAAGAACAGACTGAGGAAGGGTTTCAAGGAACATTGCACAAAATTCATACTTGGAAAGTCCATGTTCTTGGTGCTCGGTTGTATGAGTGCTCACAAAGGCCCCACTACATTGAAGTACATTTGGTTACTGATGGCAGATATTTTAAATCTATTTAATCCATGACAATACTAGGCTGGCCCTTCCTAGGTCAACGTAGATTCGTTCTTCGCCATGGCCTGCACCTTCCCCACTCCACCCCCATATCAGTGTAATAATAGTTTTAAAAAGTCACTGTATCTCCTTTGGGAATATTGGCCCTCCTGTGTTGTGTTGTACTGTTTAGATAAGGTGGGTGGCAGTGGGCTGTCTCTCCAGATGCTCGCTCTGTCAGAAAACCAAACTCAGAAAGCAGGCTTTAGACAGGAATGGGGGACTCACATTTTTGGTAGCTTAAGAGCACCACTGGGTGCGAGAAGCTAAAATGCTGCATGGAGGTGCAGTCCTGGGTGGGCCAGGAACTGCAGAGTTCTTTGCTGGGGAGAGAGTGGTGTGAGATAGTCCTGCATATTCTTTCAGGCTTTCAGCATGCCTCCGAGAAAGCCAACCCCACACCTACTGAAAAGTGTCTCCACACATTTCCAATCATGGGAGGATCCCAGGCTGAAAATATCCCACATTATCCAGTTAAAAGTTACATTCTGTGTTTATTTTCTTGTTGTTATTTTGAGCTAAGTTTAATTGTTCCAGCGAAATATCAGTTATACCACAACATGAATCTCAAGACAGGGATAGACTCCCCTCCCCTGCCCGCGTGGAGATTCTTCTTCCGCTGTGGTACGTAGAGAGTCTTGATTTGATAATAATAGAGAGAGAATAGTTCTTTTTCCAGTGGCTGTTGCATAAATGTAGGATAAAATGAATGATCATCTTAGGCAAGCATACCATTCATTCATTCGTCCAACAAAGATTTATATCAAGTGCCTACAACCTGTCAACAAGGAGGAGACAAGGTCCTTGATTTCACAGAACTGATATTCATTCTAGTGGAGAGAGACAATGCATAAGTACCCAAACGAGACACCTGCAAGTGCTATGATGATTACATAGCTGGGTAGAGGGCTACAGAGGGTACAGAGAGACTATTTTAGATGCTAT
Source organism: Pteropus alecto (assembly GCF_000325575.1). Taxonomy (NCBI): domain Eukaryota; kingdom Metazoa; phylum Chordata; class Mammalia; order Chiroptera; family Pteropodidae; genus Pteropus; species Pteropus alecto. The sequence continues at coordinate 25,825,009 of NW_006442107.1, read as the reverse complement.
CATCAGATAAGGGCTTCCTGAGGATGTCACCTTTGAGCTGAGTCCTGAATAATAGAAGACATCAGCAGGGGAAGATCTGGAGAAAGAGCATTTCAACCTCAAGTGCGTTATGCCAGCCGGTTTCCAAGCACTTGCATCTCTAAAAATGAAAAATAAGGATGGTATTTATGCTATCTTATTCTAGGAAGAAATAATAATTATTAATAAATCCATTAATTTATTGGGAGGAAAAAAGCTCTTCCTTCTTATTAAAAGGTCTACTTCTGTTAAAAATTTAATTTTTATGTTTAATGGTCATAGAAATTTATAATATATTTATGTTATTTTTATAAATTATTTATAAGTGATAATTATAATAATAACAATACAGAATAAATATTTGAAAACTAGATTTTTGTGTCTTAGGAAATTTTTAATTTAAAATATTTTTAAATATTTACATTTTATTGATCAGTAAAAGATGTTTAAGCATAAGAATATACTACATTAAGATAAAATTCTCTGAAGAAAGTAGAATGAAAATAAGAGTTCATTTTTTTGAAAGTAAGAGTTTAAGGAGAAAATGAAATGAGATAAAATTTCTTACTCTTAAAGAAAAAATTGTATATTTTTTTAAATGGATGATGCTGGGTACCAAATTGCCATAATATTTAGATTCCATGGGGTACATTTTAAAGAGGAATGAAATAGTTTTATTTTTAAATTGCTAATATTTACAATACACAGGAAAATTAAAATTTTCTATTCTTTCAACTTACATTGAAAAATGATGTACAAGAGTGTATATAACTTTTTCAGGTTCCTTTTAGAGAATACCAGAGCAAAAACATGTGACTATTACTGATCTAGAGAAACATTCCCCTTTACACAACAAACTCAAAAATATTGGTACAATTAGAGAAAGGAAAGCAGGAAACTAACATTTTTTGAGAGCCAACTATGAGTCAGGTACATGATTATAGTATTCTTTATATAGTCAAAGCTATCATTTATTGATGTTTATTATGGATTATTAACTGTAGTTTTCACAACTACTCTATAAAACAAAAACTATTACTTTTATCAAGACCCTGAGGTTTAGAGAAATTAGGATTTTGCTTATAAAATCACATACCTAGAAAATATAGCAGCCTGAATCCAGCTCAGCCTGAATGCGAAGGTTTTTCACTGTCCACCTGCTTTAAGCCTGATCTCTTCCTTTCCTCTCTTTAGTCTACAAGTTTTTTGATAGCTCATGGACTATAAAATAGTCAGATTCCCTTTTTAACTTATATTTTGGCTTCTTCTCTAACAAATATATGAAATATATGTTTGAATAGGCTTATTTATTTGAAATTTACTGTATATTAAATCCAGGATTCTATCAATAGTTTCCTAGGTTTTTTTTTTTTTTTTTAATATAGCTTTCAGTTATGTTAGGAAAGACCCTATCGCCATTTAGAGTTCATTATATTCAATGAGCTGCCTGTGAGCTCTAAATTCCTCTGACAAATCTTTCTGTCAAACAACTCAGGACTGGGTATAAAATGTTCTAAATATTTTGAGTCCATTCTTTAATTCTATTTCTTTTTGTAATTGGAAAGACTAACAAAATATATCCCCGGTGTAATCCTTAGTGACATATACTGGCGAATGGTTCTCCTATTGTCGTACCAAGGTCCAAATTATGAGGTTATGTAAGTGTCAGCCAAAAACATCTTGTGTTTTCATAAAATATGTATGGACTTGTTAAAAGAGAACACTGTTCTATTATTTAAAAAAGAAACTATGCAGTTTATTACAGCATTATTTACAATGGCCAAAAGATAGAAGCGATTGAAGTATCCATCAAGGGATGAAATGAATAAACAAAATGCAAGACACACTTACCATGGAATAGCATTCAGCCTTAAAAAGAAAGGAAAGTCTGACATATGTGACCACATGGATGATCTTTGAGGATATTATGCTAAGTGAAATAAGCCAGTCACAAAAGGACAAATACTATATGATTCCACTTATATGAGGTACCTACAGTAGGCAAATTTATAGAGACAGAAAGTAGAATGGTGGTTGCAAAGGGATGAGAAAAGGGAGAAATGAGGAATTATTTTTTAATGGATACAGAGTTTCAGTTTGGGAAGATGACAAAGTTCTGGAGATGGATGGTGTCGATAGCTATATAACACTGTGAATATACCAAACGCTACATTTAAAAATAGTTAAAATAGTAATTTTTGTTATATTTTACCACACACTCACACACACACACACACACACACCAAAAAACAAAAAACAAAAAAACAAAAAACAACCTATGCAGGAAGGTATAGGTCTTTACCAAATAAAGGAATGAATTAGGGATATTTTTCAAAAAAGTCAATTATTATATATTAAATTCAAAAGTAAATTGAAAAAATAATCTTTTGTTAATTAGGAAGTGGAATATGTATAGCAGAAGTGATAGAACACAGACACTTCAGTGATTTAATATTTATTTAATATATAAATATATGTAAAGAACTATTAATGTACCACAGTACATTAATTATATTTGATTTTTTAAAAAGGAATTTTCATTGTAACTCAATTTGAATAGCTATTCAACTGCCACTCAACATAAGAAAATAGTACTTCATAATATATAACTGACAAACATTTCTGCAACTATGATTATTGTATTACCCTATATATTGCAGGAATTTCAGGTCTCAGCTGAAGAGGTAATTCTATTTGCTGGGTATAGGATGCATTAGATCTTCTTACCTTTTAAAAAAGCAGCAATAATTAAAGTGTTAATACATTATTTATGAACTGAGTCTTTTTTCTTGGACTAAAAGTCCAGAATGAGTAATAGAATAAATATTCTTGGCTTTTAAAAAAATTAACACATAGCAAAATAATAGAAAACCCATATGTATGGATGTTTTTAATAGCACTATTTAAAGGCATCATCACACATCTCCTAGTTTGATGAAATTCTATGATGGACCCTGCCTCTGACATGAGTCTTTATTCTGTACCTCACAAACACACAGTGCTTGCTCAATAAACTTCAGTTGCTTGTAACTGTTGACCCTGAGAAAGAATACATCCATCCAGAAAGACTCCCTGTGGCTAACTGGGCCCAAATTCCTAACCAGAGTTTCACACGCACTGCATATCGGGGAAAAGCCACAGACTGAGATGCCAAACTTCCTGCATTGTTTCTGCGGGCTGAGCTGACTCTTATAAAAGAGTTCCTGGAATCATATTTCAACCAATGGGCTGAGATCCTCTCCAGCAATCAGTACTAAGCAGTGATAGCCTCATTTGCATCTTTACTACCAATCAGGACAGTGCTATTTGGACCAATCAAACTGTACAAATTTAGATTCTTCATTTACATAAAAATGGACCAGAGACCAGGGCGGGCACTTTCTCTATATAGTAATATAAGCAGGTCTTCCCTTTGTCTTGGAGGAGTGCACTTTTGGTTTTAATAGGTGGCTGCATTTCTCTTATTTGCAAACCATTCACCTGAATAAAATTTCTCCTTTTACTTCACACTACATCAGGGACTCCTGTTGGCATTGGCTTGGTGGCAGTGACATTTTGCTGAGTACTTGGGTTGTGCAAGGTATTCTGTTATAGCCTGATCCAAGGCCTGACAGCTGCGAAAGTTTGGAATAAGGATATAAAACACTTCCGCAAACAGTCATGGAAGTCAGGCACTCAGGAAGCTAGATTACTAGATGAGAATTCCAGAAGAGGATCCTAGATATATGTTCCATTCTATAAAACTGGAATTCGTATTTTAGCAAGCTACATATTTGCAGCTAGGGCACTTAACAAATATTCATGTGATTGGAAATGACTGGGTTGATTTCCAACCCCCGCCATTTTCCCTGTTATTTCCCTTAGTATGTTTCTCTCTCACTGTTGGCAGGTTTGAGACCTTGATGTGTTGATCTGACCAGAACACTGACAAAATCTTAAACACTGTATTGAATAAGATGCACGAAAGAACAAATTTAGTTAAGCAAACTTGGAAAATGTTCATTCTGTTGAATAACCAAAAACATAAAAGTTATAACAGTGAGATAAAATTTTTCATTTATTAGTAAAGTTTTAAAAATTGAAATATTAATTAGGATATGAGGTACTTTAGATATTACTGCTATCAAATATATATCAAAAACAATTGAAGGTAAACCTTTAAACAAATCATTCTACTTGGAATCTAAGAAAATAAATGAAAAAATGTGAATAAAAAATAGTAAGATGATAATAGTAGTATTGTTAAATTGATGAGATTATAGATAACTTTTGCCTTCTAATTTTTTTGGAATTTGTGATTTTAGAATTTAAAAACTATAAATGAAAAAGTAAAAATTAATACTGCCTTTGTGAAAGATCATCTTACAATCCTTATTAGCAAATAATTTGCTCAAAATCTCAATTTCTCAATATCTCATTTTCCATTGTCATTGCACCCTACCATTTCAAAATCTGTGAACAGATGATTTTATTGAAAATATTTTTATTTGGAGATAATGTATAGTCAATATCTATCTGAGCAGTAGCACATTGCTTCCTTCTTAAAAACCTATAGTGTTTCACTGTGTCAAACCTATAGAGTTTGAGCCCCAGGGATGGTTATCTGGTTTCCCCTTTGATTTTGTTCGTCAGACATTAGTCTTCCATTTTAGCTGCCTTGGTCTCTACAACTAAAGAAAGAATTCAGACTCATGCAGGTGAGATGTTCCTGAGCAGAGAGAAGGTCAAAGGCCCCTACTAAGAGAGATGAGTTTAATAGGACTTCTCAATATCTCTAGTACCCAGACACTCCATGCCTTATAAGAATTCCCATTTCATCATACTTCTATCAGGATTTTGTATTTTTTTCTAATTTGCAAATTTGATTTGCAAAAAAATGCTATCTTGTCTTACTTCTCATGTCTTTGATTATTAATAAGGTTGAACCTATTTTCCAGGTATTTTAAAACTAGTGTTTGTGTTTTTTCCCATAATCAAATTATCTATATTTGCCAACAAAGGATACCTAATTGGATACTCTGCTTACCAAATTTTAAAATGTTCCTTAAAATGTTGTACAGCTTTTGACAGCATGTAGCTAATGAAGTTAGAACTCTCAGCACTTTCTTCAAGAGGGATCCTGAAGGTGAAATTGGAGGAAGGCAGAATGTTTAAGTCTATCATCATTTCATCTTCTTTGGAAAAATTTCCTTGAAGAACACCTGGGACTACCTAAGAAGAAGAATTATACAGTAAATGATGACTAAATCCCAGTGCACAGTCAGGATTAATTTAATACCACATTAGTCAGGATAGGCTAGATTACACTGAGGTAACAAATTTGCTCCAACATTCCAGTGGTTTCTTTCAACAAAAACTTATTTCTCACTCATGTTACATGTCCATTAAGAGCTCTATACCACCTAGACCCTCAGGACCCTTGTTGACAGAGGCACGTTATCTTATGGCTGTAGCATATGGAACAAATGGGTTTCTTTGTGTCTTCGATAGAAAAGAAAGTGGATAACCACACATGGACTCTTCACTATTTCAGTATAGAAATAACCTTTGCCATTTTTGTTCACATTTTGTTGGCCAGAACTTGCCACATGGCATCACTTAACTGCAAGAGGAACTGGAAAATGGGAGTGAGCAGATGGAATAGTTGGTGAGTGCTACTGTCTATGCCACAAATGTTAATGTGATGCATCAAGTTTTATGCTGAGTTTTCTCAGGAAATTTACAATTTATGGTTTTTTGTGTGTGATTTTTATAAGACCCATTTATCTGAATTGCACGTGACTCTCTTAATGAATTTTCAAGTGCATATACTTTGATTTTAATAATTTCAATGAAACTACTGACATGTGGCTTGATGTAACTTTAAGAGAACTATTTTGAAAATGTTTCATATAAATTCTCTATCAAAAAACTAAAGCAAAATGTTAAGACAAAAACTAGTAATTTCTTAATTTTAGTTTATAAAGGAAAAACTAACATAACTTTTCTCCCTTTCCTTTTAGTGAATATAGCACATATAAAAACTGCATAAATCATTTATGTTTAGTTTAATAAATACTTATTAAACTAAATACAGCTAACTAAGTATAGCTAATACCCATGTAACTACAACCAAAAGAGCATAACTTTTATCACCTGTTGGGATTCGTATATTTTTTACACAAGGTTCCTCTTCAGTACTTGCTGTTTTATGGCTTTGCACTTTCCTTTTCATGATGAAATGAGAGCTGTTTTGAGAAAAATAACTTATAGGAAGTTCAACAAAGTGGATAATTGATTCTACAGAAATGCTGCTTGGGTTTGAATACCAGTTCTATTATTTACCAGCTGTGTGAACTCAGACAAGTTGTTTAACTTCTCTGTGCCTCATCTGAAATATTTGGAAAACAATAATACTGACCTTATCAAATCATTGAAGATATTAAATGATCTGATATATAAAAAAGTTCTTAGAACATTGCCTGACACATAGAAAGTGCTCTTTAGTGATGGATTATTATAAAAATGTATCATTGAAAACTATAATGTTATTTTATATGGCAGTTTTTATACAGAAGTGCCTTTGTTATCAATATAAAGAATTTTAGATAAATATGTCAGTGTTACCGAGAGACACTAGAATGGAAGCAAATTGAAGCATAGAGTAGGAAATACTGACTATAATAAAAAAAAAAACAAAACACGGTTAAATATTGACTGTGCCTTCCTAAAGAGTGAAATCACTGTTAAAATTTTTCTTAAAATTTTATTTTTCAAGATAAGAATTTTTCTTCATTAAATTAAAAGGACGATCAAATATATTGAATTATTTTGCGCTCTTTGGGTATAATCTAGTGGAGTAATAGAATCAGAGTCAGCGCAGATTGGAGCAGTGACTTTCAAAACCTTTTGACTGTGGTCTACAGTTACAAATATATTTTACATCATGACTCAAAACACACATATGTCTACGTATATGTATATACACACATAAATGCACACATAATGGAAATGAAAATTCCATGACATATGCATATGACATTAAATGTAATGCACTCTAATATTTTCTCTTGTAGTCTGTTCTATTCTGCTTTTGTTGCTGTTGTTGTTTTAATGTGCTGGTTATGACTTTAAATGTATTTGTCAAACCTTACACGGGCTACAACTTTGTAGTCTGAAAGAAAGTGAAACACTAGGTTACAGGATGTCATAGGTCAATTCCTTAGAAGGAGAACTTGAGATTCTGACATGAATGATTCACTGAATTGCCTTTGGGGAAACTTTTAGGGCATGAGACAAGCCAGACAGAGAAGAGGGAGAAGCCAGTTGACAATGTGGCTTCCGGTGACATCTAGCTTCAGCCTGATCTTGCAGGGCCTCTGGAGCATAAGCGGACCCAAGGACAACCCTATGGAGAAGGTTGCAGGGCTGAGCAGTTAGCAGCAGCAGCAGTTAGAGATGGTTGTGGGATACCCAAGGATCAGGGAAAGCCACCAATATTATTGCATCTTCAATAGCTCTGCCCAGTGATTTTTGTATCCAGGTCTTTTTAGGAAATCACCTATACTAACCTTATCAGAAATCACTAGCCTGGCACATTTATATATTGATGTAATGTGTGTGGGGTGAGGGTTGAGTCAGGAAAGAAATTCAGTCACTGTTTGTTATATGTTACACAAAAAGAGTTATTAATTGAATGAGAGAGACATGGTTTAAGTCCAACTTAAGATGACAATATGCTTTTATGTAAAGATTAATATATAAATATGTTTAATTCTCAAGGTAAGTTAGCAGCTTGTTGTGTCAAAAACTAATAAGAGCTGTGATTTACAGAGCTCTCGCTTTGTATATGGAACCTATACTAATCACTTTATAGAAATATGTGTTAAAGTAGCTATTATTATTTCTATTTTCCAGGAAAAAACTGAAGCCTAGAAAAATTAAGGAACTTTCCCAAACATATTCAGCTGATAAGTTTCAGAGTCAGGTTTTGAACTCAAGTTGCTTTACCTGAAAGTCTTCTCTCTTAAAAACGACATTGATCAGGTTTCTTCAAGATTACCTGTATTAGTTACAGCCCTATCGTTCTAAGCAGAATTAGCTATCTCTGAATTACAAAGTATTTTGTGTTTTAAACTGATTTCTTTATAGAGTTTTTTGTTTTCTAAAGACATGTACTCCATTATATCAAGTCAGCTTGAATACAATCACAATGGAAATATGAATATCCTCCTATAGCTGATTTTCAAATTCAGGTGTAATTATTAAGTAAATTAACAGAAAAATCACTGTATGCACATGTGATCTTCCTATCTGTTCTTGAGTCTTTCCATTACCTTTATGGAATTGAAGATGTTCTCAGGTCCTGGAGTCTGATTTGCCAGTTCAGTCACCCAGCTAAATTGCTCTCTCATCTTCTCCATCAAATATGTAGTGTCCTCCAAGTGATGCTGTATCATCTGGAGAATCTGGCCGTATTGCTGATTGGATATGTTGACCAATTTAAGGGCCTCATCTACTTTTGCATGTAGTTCAGGTACATCAGGACAGCCTAACAAAGAAGAAAGTAATATAATAAAGAAAAAGGTCTATGGAATTTGGAGTTGGGCGATGAGGGTTTAAGTCCTAGCCCAGTGGTCCCCAACCTTTTTGGCACCAGGGACTGGTGCTCCTATGAGAATTTAATGCCTGATAATCTGAGGTAGAACCGAGGTGGTGATGCTGGGGAGCGGCTGCAAATACAGATGAAGAAGCTTTGCTCACTCACCTGCTGTTCACCTCCTGCTGTGCAGCCCGATTCCTAACAAGCCATGGACCGGTACCAGTCCACGGCCCCAAGTTTGGGGATCCCTGTCCTAGCCCATAAGCTTTTTATTTCCAGTCTTTTGATTTTGAGTAAGTTTTTAACTAGGTAAAATATGAATGAATGAAATAACGTAAAGTGCCTGGTCACAGGGTCAGCACACATTACAAAATTTTCCTTCCTTTTTCTCCTTTCTATGGTGTCTCCGAAGATCCTCAGGACTACTCACTGATATTCTGATCAGGGCACATGGGGGATTACACTTCCCTGCCACCTCGAAGCTGAGCACAACCTTATTCAAAGCTATGTGTCTCACTTCTGGAGGAAGACTTTAAGAACGGTTTGGGATTTATCATGCTCCCTTCCCTATGAGGGTAGAACTAGTTTTGCTCCATGTGGTGGAGTCACATCATCCTGAGTGAGGAGATGTGTAGCAGAGCTCTTGCTCAAACTGTAAGTGACACGTTGAGAAATAAACCTTTGTGTTTCCAAGCCACTAAGATTCTGTGGTACCTTGTTATTATTGCACAAAGCCCATCTAAACTGAAACAGGGTTGTAAGAACTTATAGCTGTGCTAATGAGCCGCTTGATATAGTATAAAGATTATCTGTAGACTATGGAAGTGTTTATGTGTTAGAGCATCCAGGATAATGAGATCCTTATGGAAGAAGACCAGAGACTCTCTAAACTATGTCTTGCTGTTTACTAAAAGCTACACCTTCAACAAGATAGGAATGGGGGAGAATCCACCAACCAGAAGCGAGGTGACTACCTCATCTTAGGTTTTAAACATCATTTATTGGTTCTTTTGACACATGGATATAACACAAGGTTCTCTGGTGCCTCACATTCTTGCAGAAATTGTTTTGGAATATTCAGGAGAGAAAGACCTTTGTACTTGCAAGTAAACAAATTTGCAATAGTGTATGTTTGAAAAGTAATTCAAGAAAACACTTTGAAAACAAAGGGAGTAACAGTAAACAAGATATAGCACATATTTGAAGGGAGATACAGATATTCTTTTAAAATGTCTTCATTTATAACTTCATAGTTGTTAACTTTTAGAATAGTAATATAAAGATTTTTTTTTTTTAAATTATGGAGGGAAGAGATGGTGATTTTCCTCATGATCTTAGGCAAGTGGAATTCTACAAGGACACTCATTTGCTCTTTTTGAGAGTGCCACCCAGGAAAAAGATTTCTCAAGAACAAAGGTAAAACTTCATGCAAAACACAATCATATGGAAAAAGAAAAAGTAAGCTATTCACAGATGACATGCTATTGTATATAGAATACATACACACTCAGAAAAAAAAAACCTATTAAAACTAATAATTCATCAAGGTTGCAAAACACATGATCAATATATAAAAATTAATTTTATTTCTATACACTAACAATGAACAAACCAAAATAAAATTAAGAAAACAATTCCACTCACAATAGCATCAAAAAGAGCAAAATGCTTGTGAACGAAGTTTTTAAAAGTGCAAGACTTATACAATGAAAACTAAAAAAGATCTTTGAAAGAAATTAAAGATGATTTAAATGGAGAAACATCTATGTTTATGGGTTGAAAGACTTAATATTGCTAATACTCCACAAATTGTGCTATAGGTTTAATGCAATCTATGTCAAAATCCCAGCTGCTCTTTATGCAGAAATTGATAAGCTGATCCCAAAATTCATGGAAACACGAGGGACCCAAAATAGCCCAAACAACCTTGAAAACAAAGAACAAAGTTGGAGTACTCACTTCCCAATTTCAAAACCTGCTAAATACAACAAAGACAGTCTGGGATTGGCATAGGACAGACATATGTATCAATGGACTAGAATTGAGAGTCCAGAGACAAATTCAGTTAAGATGGCAGAGTAGGTAAATGCTGTGCTGGCCTCATCTCATGACTCCATCAAATCAACAGAACACCTACAGAGCAACCCTCTTTAAGAATCACCTGAAGTCTAGCTGAACAGAAGTCCTACAACTAAGGACATAGAGAAGAAGCCGTGTGGAGACTGGTAATAGGGGTAGAGACATGAAATGGGCTGGTTCCACACCCATGTGTGGCAGTTGAGAATCTGGAGGGATATCTCTAGCTGGGGAGCTCTCCCCAAGGGAACGAGGGATCCCAGCCCCACGCTGGGCTGCTCAGCCCAGAACACTAGCTGGGAAAAGAAGTCCCCACAACTTCTGGCTGTGAAAACCAGTGGAGTTTGTGGCTGAATGAGACAGAAGGCTGCAGGAGTCCCAGGCATTCCTCTTAAAGGGCTCACGAACAGACTTACTGATGGACTCACTCGCTCTGAGCTCTAGTGCTGGGGAAGCAGCTCCAAAGGCTTCAGGGACATATGAGGAGGAACTGGATTATCTGGCTTCAGGATAAGGGCTGGAGGGGCAGCTTTCTCCCGGACAGAAGTGCTGGCAGAGGGCATTGTTCCTTTGTTGAGCCCTCCACCATTCCAGCATGCAGACTTTGGCAGACACCATACCTGAGTTTCCATCCACCTGGCTAACACCATTCACCCTTCTCTGGTGATTCCCTGAGACCCTACCTCACCCAACTTGAGGGCCCACTCAAAAAGCTTCCAGTGGCTTTTCCATACAAACAAACAACCTGTCTTGGCTCAGGCTACAGACTTTCCTAAAATCTTTCAAGGGTTCACAAATCCCAAATAAGCAACATCTGACCTCAGTGTGTTCTGTACCTCTCGCTAAGCAGCCCCAAGCTTGGCAGTTCGCAGTTGAGCCTCTCCTAGGCACCTCCAAGCCCCGTGAGGGTGGAAGACATCTGCGGATCACTTTGTGGCTCATGCCAGGTGGCCCCAGGAAGATCACAGATAGAGGTGGCTGAACTTGGCTTGTGGCAGGGCCCTTCCCAGGAGGTCTTGGACTAGCAGGCCCAGTGGCCATCTCAGATCACGCCTAGCCAGAGCACCACCTGGCCACCTCCACAAACAACACACCGAAAGGGCAGAAGGGACAGGCACCAGAGCCCTGCTAAAGTGAATCCTATTCTGTGTGGTCAGCCCCTGCACAACAGCTTCTCCACTGTAGTAACAGCCAGCCCTCACAACCAATCAACCTGAGGGTCAATCCCCACAATTAATATCCAAACAACAAACAAGGCTCAACTACAACAGAAGGGCACGCACAACCCACACAAAGGACACACATCTGGAGCACCCAGCTCAGGTGACTAGGGGGACTGCACCACTGGGCCGCACAGGACATCTACTACATTAGTCCACTCAACTAACACTGGGAGACAGAGCCAAGTCCTACCTAATACATAGAAACAAACCCAAGGAGGCAGCCAAAATGGGAAGACAAAAAAACATGCCCCAATGAAAGAACAGAATAAAGCTCCAGGAAAAGAACTAAATAAAATAGAGACAAGCAACGTACCAGACGCAGAGTTCAAAACACTGAGAACTTCATCAAAGAGATAGGAAACATAAAAAGGGGAGATAGAAACATAAAAAATAACCAGTCAGAAATGAAGAATGCAATAACTGAAATAAAGAATACATTAGAGGGAATAGACAGTAAATGAGATGATGTACAGATATGGAATCAGCGACACGGAAGATAAGGCAGCAGAAAACATCCAACCAGAATAGCAACAAGAAAAAAGAGTCCAAGAAAATGAGGATAGTTTAAGAGGCCTCTGACACAATACCAAGCATACCAAAATTCACATCATAGGGATAGCAGGAGAAGAGAGAGAGTAAGGAATTGAAAACCTATTTGAGAAATAATGACTGATAACTTCCTTAACCTGGTGAAGGAAGAAGACATACAAATTCGGGAAGCACAGAGAGCCTCAAATAAGAGGAACCCAAAGAGACACATACCAAGGTATATCATAATTAAAATGCCAAAGCTTAAAGACAAAGAAACAACCTTAAAAGCAGCAAGAGAAAAGCAGTTAATTACTTACAAAGGAGCTTCCATATGACTATCAGCTGATTTCTCAACAGAAACTTTGCAGGCCAGAAAGGATTGGCAGAAAATATTCAAAATGATGAAAAGCAAGGACCTACAACCAAGATGACTACCCAGCAAAGCTATCATTTAGAATCCAAGGACAGATAAAGAGCTTCCCAGACAAGAAAAAGCTAAAGAAGTTCATCACCACCAAACCAGTACGCCAAGAAATGTTAAAGGGACAAGAAGGAGAAGGAGACGGAAACGGAGACGGAGACGGAGACGGAGACGGAGGAGGAGGAGGAGGAGGAGGAGGAGGAGGAGAAGAAGAAGAAAGAAGAAAAATATATACATAAAAATATGAATTAAAAAATGGCAATAACTACACATCTAGCAACAATTAGTTTAAATGTAAATGGAGTAAATGTTCCAATCAAAAGACATAGGGTGTCTGAATGGATAAGGAAACAAGATCCTTAATATGCTGCTTATAAGAGACTCACTTCAGATGAAAAGATTTACAAATCTGAAAGTAAAGAGATGAGAAAAGATATTTCATGAATATGAGAATGAAAAAAAATCTGGGGTAGCAATACTTATACCAGACAAAATAGACTTTTTTAGAAAGGCCATAACAAAAGACAAAGAAGGACCCAGTAATCCCCACTTCTGGGTATTTATCCAAAGAAACCCAAAACACTACTTCTAAGGGACATATGCATTCATATGTTCATTGTAAAATTATTTACAACAGCCAAGATATGGAGGCAACCTGGGTGTCCTTCTCTAGATGAATGGATAAAGAAGAAATGGTATATATAGACAATGGATTATTACTCAACCATAAAAAAGAATGAAATCTTTCCATCTGCAACAACATGGATGGACCTTAAAGGTGTTGTGCTGAGTGGTGTGAGACAGAGAAAGACAAATGTCATGTGATTTAATTTATTTGTGGAATCTAGAGAACAAGATAAACAAAGAAACAACAGAAACAAGCTCATAGATACAGAAAGCATTTTGATGGTTGCCGGACTGAGGAGTAGGGAGATTGATGAAGAGGGGAGGGATTAAGAGATACAAATTGATAGTTACAAAATATTCATGTGAATGTAGAGTGTGGCATGAGGAATATAGTCAAAAGTATTGTAATAACTATATATGGACTTATTGGGGTGGTCACTTTGGAAGTTATGTAAATGTCTAATCACTGTGTTGTATACTTGAAACTAATATAGTATTGTATGTCAATTATAATTGAAAAAATAAAATATAAAAATTAAAATAAAGAAAAGAACTGAGAGTCCAGAAATAAGCCCTTACATTTGTTGTCAACGAATTTTTAACAAGAGTGCCAAGACAATTCTATGGGAGAAAAAAGTCTTCAATAAGTGGAATTAAGATAACTGGATATCCAATTGCAAAAGAAAGAAGCTGGACTGCTACTTCACACATATACAAACACTAAATCAAAATGTATCAGATCTAAATGCAAAAACTAAATTTATAAAACCCTTAGAAGAAAACACAGGTGTAAATCTGTGTGGCTGCCAGAGGCTGCTGGGTAGGAGAGGCGGGTGGGAGGAGGGGAAGTGACAGCTAACGGGTATGGAGTTTCTTTTGGGGTGAAACTATTCTGGAATTAGATAATGGTGATTGTTATACAACTTTGTGAATACATTAAAAACCACTAAATTGTATACTTTAAAAGGGTGTGTTTTATGGTACATCGACCGTATCCCAATAAAGCTGTTATTTTAAAAAAGACATTCATATGATCAGCGGGACCCAGAGCACTTTAAGGCATTTTTTAGTCACCACATATATGTAAGAATGAATGTCTCCAGAGAAGGAAGCAAGAAAGCCCATATTTGGCAGGTGTCTCTTATAAAGTGTGACAATATGTATTCATTAGTTTTTGCTGCACATCAAACAACAAATATTTATTATTTCTCCTGTTTTTGTGCATTGGTTGGACTATTCTTATGTCTGAGCCAGCTCCATTGGGGCTAGATGGTCTAGGATGGCCTCATTCATATTTGGGGTCCTCAGCTGGTATGGCCAAGGCTTCTCATCTTCCAGAAGGCTAGCTTGGGCTTCCTGACAGGAAGAGAGGACAAGCCTTAAATTACAAGCACATATCAAGGCTCCACTTTGGTCACATTTGCCAATATCTCATTGGCTAAAGACAGACCCACAGCCAAGTCCAGATTCACAGGTCAGAAAAACAGACTCCATCTCTTGATCTAAGAAACTGCAGAATATTGTGGTCGTTTTGTTTTTCATCTACTTTTGCCTGTGAGCATTCCCAGTTTATACCTGTTGTTTTGAGTAATTATTAATATTGCCTACATCACTTTCAGAAGAGATCCAGTTTAATTGATAATTATATGGTCTTATAAAACTATCTAACAGAAACTGGGCCAGAGACAGAAATTATTCAGTATTAATCACATGTGCCAACAACCTGTATTAAAAAATAAAATATTACCCAAATAGATGAAGCCCCCCCTGTGCTCCCTTCACATCACAACCCCTTTATTCTTGCAAAAGGAAACTACTATTTTGAATTTGGGTGTGTATATTCAGTACCAGTAATTGGTATGGGAAAAGAAGAAAAGAGCCACTTATACTGAATCTGTTTAAAACTGGGACCAAAAATATATAATAAATAGTAGGGGGAAAAGATTTATAATGTTTTGGAAAATATTTCATTTATTTTATATTTATCAAGTATAAGATTATAATTATAGCTATGTACTTAGTTTTAGAATAAAGGGTGAATCAAACGGTGATTGAAGAGGCAAAACCATTGTTTGACAAAATCTATGAGAGTTGTTTGTAATAGCAAAAAGTCGGAAGCAACTTAAACATACGTGAGCGGAAAAATGCATAAGTAAATTGTGATACGCATACATAGACTAACATACGACAGTGAATTAATGAATTAGAACAGCATATGTTCACATGATTAAATCTTACAAACTGTACTGAGTAAAGAGCCAAGTGGCAAAAGAATACATAAGCAATAAAATTTATTTTGTTAAGAAAAATTATCCAAAACTTGGAAATAAGGCAAGAGAATGGCTGCATGTCCTCGCAATGTCATATAAAGTATTGGTTAAGAGAGCCACCCAATGATTACTAAATTCCCTAAGGCAGGGGTCCTCAACCTCCAGGCGGTGGACCGGTATCTGTCCACGGACTGTTTGGAACTGGGACGAGCCAACGAAGCTCCATCTGTATTTGCCGCACTCCATAGGGCTAGCATCACTGCCTCAGCTCCACCTCAGCTCCTCAGGCATTAGGTTCTCATAGGAGCACCGGTCCCTGGTGCCAAAAAGGTTGGGGACCGCTGCAAAGCCTGAGGAAATGATCCTTGTTGGATTTACTATTTACTGTTGATTAGGGCCAGACTCTATGCAGTTAGATGTAAATTATAGATTAGAAAATTGCAACTGATTTTTGTCCAGTGGAGATGTAAATTACTTTGGTCTGATGGAAAAGATAACTGCAAAAATTATAGTTTTATTGCCCTTTAGTACATTAACTAATTTTTTATCTAATTTCGGAATCTTCAACATGCTGTCTATCTTTGACTATAAATACTTCAGGCAGTCTCTCCTATACTCTCCTGAAACAGCTTGAACACTGCTGGTTCCTCATGAATAAATTAATCTTGGCACGTGCTTGTTTTATAATTGTATCAGTCATATTTTTAAGCTTAAACATTGTACTTTGACGATATAAAAATAAAAAACATGTAAAATACTGCTATGTGTAATGTGTGCTATATGTAAACATACATGATAAAAATATAGAGAAATGCAAGGAAATGATAAACACCAAATTCAAAATAGCAGTTTCCTTTTAGGGATAAAGAGGATGTGATGTGGAAGGGGCACAGTGAGGACTTCACCCATTTTGGTCATGTTTTATTTCTTAATTTAGGCAATAGGCGCATGGGTTTTTATTATTTATTCTTTACATATTTACACTAAAATGCATTTTATAATAAAAGTTTTAAATTGTATGGGAACACATTAGAATATACCTTCTTTTATGTTTTACTTGTGCAGCAGTCAATTTACATTACATATATTCTGTGTTACCTGCTGAATACTGTATCTGATGCATTATCTGATGTATACTGATTATATGATGTGTTTATACTGTATTATCTGATTTCTTCTGTATTATCTTTTCCAGATTTATTGAGAAATAATTGACATACATCACTGTATCAGTTTAAGGTATACAGCATGATGCTTGATTTACATATATCGTGAAATGATTCCTGCAGTAAGTTTAGTTAACATCCATCATCTCACATAGACACAATGAAAAGAAAAGAAAAAAAACCTCCTTGTGATGAGAACTCCTAGGATTTACTCTCTTAACAACTTTCATATGTACCATACAGCAGTATTAGCTATAGTCACCATGCTACACATTATATCCCTAATACTTATTTATCTTATAAACTGGAAGTTCGTACCTTTTGACCATCTTCCTCCCATTCCCTCTCCCCTCATCTTCTGTATTATTTTACAATAATCAGTGAGAGATTATTCATCAAAGTTTTAAACTGGATGAAAGGAAGTTAATGATGAGGTGTTTGAGTGGGACTATTTTTTAAACTATTTTTTATTTTTCAATTACAGTTGATATACAATATATATTTGTTTTGGGTGTACAACGTAGTGATTAGACATTTATATACCTTACGAAGTGATCTCCTGATAAGTCTAATACCCACCTGACACCATACATACTTGTTAAACAATTATTGACTATATTACCTATGCTATATTTTACATCCCTGTGACTTTTTTGAATAATTGGCACTTTCTACTTCTTAATCCCTTCTCCTTCCTCATCCATCTCCCCAGGCCCCATATCATCTGGCAACTATCAAAATGTTCTCTGTATCTATGAGTTCGTTTCTGTTTTGTTTGTTCATTTATTTTGTTTTTCAGATTCTGAGTGGGCCTATATTTGTAAGTGGTTAGTATATTAGTGTATATTTTTCTCTTATAAAAACTTTTGTTTCTGTATGCAACCTTACAACTGTGACATAAAAAACAAAACACTTGAATAATGAGAATCATTAATATTTCAGACATTTTATTTAGTCTTCAAAATACCTATATGAAGTAGATAAATTAATGCCATTTTCCAAATGATGAAACGGAGGTGCAAAGAGTCACCCAGTTAGCGATTCAGGAGAAACAAGACCCTCATTGGCTCTGACAGAAAGGTCTAGTTTAGATTCAGTTTCCTACTCCAAGCCCTTAGTCACACTTTAAAAAATTTCTTTCCTTTAAGTCCTTATCAAGGTGAAAAACAGAAGCACCAGAATCAAAACGTCATTTAGGCTTTTGTAAGAAAATGTGATTTCAGACCCTAGCTGGCTGGGAAAAGCAACTTTAATTACAGGAAGACAAGGGGAGGGAGGTAGAAAAGGGGCAAGAAGTGGATGGAGGGAAGGATTTCTCACCTGGGGAAGGAACAGGAAGGTCACTCCTAGTCAGATCTGGGAGAGCAAAGTGGGCTTGGGGCTTTCGAGAAGAAGCCGCTTTTCATATTTAAACACCAGTTAGTAATTAACCCATCAACTAGAAAGGATTACTGCCACTTTCAAAAAAAAAAGAAAAACTCTCCTGGCTAAAATTCGCTTACACAATGGAAAGATTACCTCCATTGGTGGTTTTTTCTTTGCAGTAAAAAGGAAAGAGTTGCCCTAATTTGTTCATAGTTCTCTTCTGCACACATTAGTGTTTATTTGGTCTTTAACCGTAAAATATTTTTATAGGAACGAGTAGGAAATTTTAAAAAGGTGAAAAGTGAGTTCATCTACTTTTGAATAATAAGTTCATAAACCTACACTGAGCACCCCTATATGGAAATGAGCTTGCAAAAAAAAAGTGCTTGAAGGGAAGTAAATGAATCCACAATGCTTGTAAAAGTGAGATTTTTGACCTTTGACCAGAATACTATTAGAGGCCCGAGAAACCAGTAATTATTTACCTTCCCACAGGTAATCTTGACATTTTTGGCATCTTGCATGAAATTGGAAACATTCCGAGAAATTCTGGCCAAGTTCTCCACACAGTCCTCTGTCCCGCACAGGCATTATCTTTGAATTCAGGCCTCTAGGGTCAGCATCTGCAGGTAACGGTGTTTATACATTGGTGCCATTAGAGCACTTTAAGGACTACATACAATGTCATTTCTTTTTTCTTACCCGTGCCTTCAAAATCTTCTTCCTATATTCAAACATAGGACTGCATATTGGTGTAACCACTTGCAAGGACAATTTGACATCTATTAAAAGTTGCATATGTACTTTAATCCAGCAATCTCATTACTATTATTATGACTCATCACTTTAGTACACTCCCTTCTCCCCATCCCCAAAAAGGTTAATGCATATAATTTTATTTTCTGGAAGGAATCATAAGAAACTATTAATAGTAGCTATCTTTTGGAGAGAGACTTGATGGGGTAGGAGAGGGCAGCTTTCATTAATTTTGTTCCTTTGCGTATGTGAATTATTTTAAATTTAGTGTGTCTTATTTTTATCATTATTATTTCTGATGTCAATGTGGTTAACTAAATAGGGGATTGTGCCACTTTTCTCTCTGGACTTGTATTAAAAAATACTAATGATTATTTTAATTTGTAAAGCCATTATTGGGGGAAGTACATTGGAGTTCCAAAGATATTGAAAATGTCTGTTTCTCAAACTAGGTGATAGAGATTTACTTTATTACTATTCTTTTTGCATTTCATATACTTAATGTTATGAACAGAGGATCGAATATTTAGGAAAACCTCTGAAGCAGGTCAATTTTTGAGAAATCTTTTTTTTTTCTGGTAGCATTAATTATTCATAAAAAATTATTATATAAAGAAGTCTATCCAACAGAAAACTAACAGTTCCCAACTGTTTCACATTAGGAAAAATTTATTATTATTTTAAAACCTGATGATTTTCTGTTATATTTAATCCTCAACATTTAAAAATGAAACATTTCATTTTGAGATAAATTATGAAGTTCATTGCTTAAAAACCTATGAGGCAATTGTTAGATCATATGGTATGTAAGGCAACCACTTCCTTTGTCGAATAGAAAGTCATTTCCTCCCAGCTTCCAGCTCTGGACTTATTGGCATCTCTTCTTGCTCCCAAGAACCCCTGTGAGGGGTTCTACTGTCGAACTTATCTCTGTCTTATGTACTGTATGCTTTATCTTCTCTATTAGACTCTGAGCCCTGTGAGGAAAGGGATTTGGTCTTGTCATCTTAATCTCGCCATTCCTCCGAAATAACTTCTTCTGTTGTTTCCCTTATGATATGGCAATGTAATTATCCACTGATCTGTTTTCCTTTTTTTCTGGATGGAGCTCCTAAAAGTCAGGGGCTATGTTATATCGTTGTCTTATTTCCAGCATCTAGGTTAATACCTGGTATATAGATCAGGGGCCGTAAACTCTAGGTCCATATGACACCAATCCCCCATCCTGTATCCATGGCAATAAGCCATCACCTTATTTCAGTCGCAGTGACAGAGCCTCAGGGCCCTTCTAGGTAGCAATTTCTGGCGCCGTCGCTAATATAAATCATCTACTCTCCCACCTGTTTCTGTTTTCCCCACGAAGGGAAAATTAAGGTCAGCAAACACCCTCTAAAGTAGGATTAGAACCCAGATCTCCCAGCACTGTGTCAAGCTACAGTATCACACAGTTTCAGTGAACAGGATCTCATCTTTTCTTTCCAGGGATTTATAAAGCAAGTGAGGACAAGCTATTTTATTCTCTTTCAACAGATTCAGGAATTGAAGTCTAAAAAGACCAAAGTAGGAAAAAAATTCTTCCATTGTCACCTTCCTCCTTTTAATAGTATTCATTATTCAATTTTAGCTTTCTATTTTTGCTTTCAGGACGATTATGGCAAATAAAGTCCATCCGTGAAGGTTGCCAGATACATAGTACTCACTCAGTAAATGTTGGCTATTGTAATTGACAAGCGGCATGTAATAGTTTACTATTTTTATTGTAACAGATTACCACAAATTTAGTAGCTTGAAACGACACAAATTATCTTATAGTTCTGGAGGTCAGAAGTCTGAAATGGGTCTCACTAGGTTAAAATCAAGGTGTCAGGAGGGCTGTTTTTCCCTGGAGGCTCTAGGGGAGAATCCATTTCCATGCCTTTCTAGTTTCTGGAGGCTGCCTGGATTCCTTGGCTCATGGCCCCTTCCTCTCTCTTCAAAGCCAGTCAAGTAGGGCCAAGTCCTCATGCTGCCATCTCTATTAATTCATTTCTATCTCCTTTTCTACTTTTAAAAACCCTTGTGATTATATTCGGCCCAGCTGTATAATGCAGAATAAACTCCTTATTTCAAGGTCAGTTCATTAGCAGCCTCAGTTCCATCTACAACCTTACTTTCCCCTTGCTATGTAACCTAACATATTCACAGGTTCTGGGGATTTGGACGTAGACATTTGGGGGAAGCTATTATTCTGCCTAGCACAAGGGGTGAAGCTCAAAATGTCTTCTCGTTAGATGGATTTTCTAGAGGCAATAAGTTTATTCCTCACCTACCACCCATCCAGAAAAGTGGTAGAAACCACATGCAAATCCCCTCCTGCTCCTGCCTGCCTATTTTTGATAAATAGTCCCCATGTACTCATCTGGGAAGAGAATGTCTCCTCTTTTGGAGCTTGCTGCATACTGTTTGGTTAGGGTAGAGATACTGGAGAAAGAAGTATATAAAGGAGTAACACAGGCTTTTATGTTTGATGTTTGTTTTTGTTTTTAATTTTTGCATTTATAGGGGACCCTGGATTTCCAAGTTATCACTGAGGTGAAGATGTTGCAAGGGGCAGGGAGAGGGTAACCATGAGCCAGATGAGAGCAGGGGCTGGTCCTGGGGTGTGTAAATGGGGGAAGAACCTCAGGCAGACTGATGGAAATCCACCTTCTGAGTTGGTGGGGTGGGACGGAGTTGTACTGGTGGGAAAATTATTTAGATTTCAATTGTCTGAATCACTAGCACTCCTGTGCACATTTGAATATAGCAACCCATGTGTAAGATTGCTACACAGTGTGAAAGATAGGATGAGATGGGGGCATAATTTTGTTTTAATGACACATTCTGAACATTATTCTAAGGCAATTCATATCTTTTAAAAATGTCAGGCAAAAATTATTCAACATCATCCCAGCATTGATATTTTTAGTCTACTACCCTGATCTTTTCTTGAATATTTGGTGAATTTGGAATCTCAGAATGGAATACAAGACAAAACACCTGACTTACTAGAAAAGTCTTCCAGATCCTGAAATAGAACCTAATGACAATTCCAGTAATAACGGCTGTTCTACTTGTGGAACAATGGGACGGGAAGGATGTAATGCATTGCTTCCTGGCTTTGGTTTCTGATAGTGTGAGGTGAGCGCCTCCTATGTAGAGGCCCGTTATGCAATGTTATGGCAATTTTGAGCATTTGATTTAGATGTTGCCAACTACAGCTGATATAACTGGAAAACAGCTAGAAGGAGGCCTTTTTGCTGCATATGAAAATCTGTATGTAATTAGTATATACTACTTGTTGACTTTGGAAATGAGTATATACCCATGAAATCTTCTTCACAATCTATGTCATAAAACTATCCATCATCTCCAAAAATGTCTTCCTGCCCTCTTATTTATTATTACTATCATTGACAAGAACTGAAACATAAGATCTACCCTCTTAGCAAATTTTTAAGTATCCCATAGAGTATTGTTAACTATGGGAGTTATGCTGTACTTATTCACCTTGCATAACTCAAATTCTGTACCCTCTGACCAATACCTCCTCATTTCCCCCTCCCCACTGTACCTGGCAATCACCATTCCACCCTCTGCTTCTATGAGTTTGACGATTTTAGGTTCCTCTTAGAAGTGGGATCGTGCAGTATTTGTCCTTCTGTGTCTGTCTTATTTCATTAGCATAATGTCTTCTTTCAGGTTCATTCGTGTTGTCACAAATGACAGGATTTTAGAAAGAGCTCATTTTATTTTTATGTCAGAGGAAAGCAGCCTTTTACTTGGCCTAGTGGTCAATAGAAAATAAGTCCAAGGAAACACAGATCCTATAATTGGCCCACACGGCAGCTCTCATTTCTGAGATGCTGTGTCCCAGCCACTACACAGAAGCCTGAAGAAACTTTTTCCTGCCTTACAACATAAAGCAGCATTGTTTTTCCAACATGAAATATTGGAACATGGGCATGAGTGGTATCGGTAGAAGGCAATTCTTGTCTTTTACAAAATTCCTATTTCTGTAGTTTTGGGTTTGTCTATGAGTACTTTCTCTGGTTTTGTACACAAATGTTATGGTTTAGGGAATTATAGTAGTGATGCAAAGGAGGCTGTGGAGGGCACTAAATGTGACCTGGTTTTACATGACACTAGGCTTCTTTCCAAACTGGGAGTTGAGGAGCTTAGACTGATTTTAAAGAAACTCCATGATGGTCCAGCAGGATAGAGCTGAGCACCTACATGCATTTTCAAAAAGGAGGCAACGTTTTGTTTCTGTTTTTTTCCAACTTCTTATCTCTACCAGCATTTTATCTTTTAGCTTTGATAATCCGCTTTAATGAGAAAACAGCCCCACAGAGCTCTTGACAATGATGGAAGAGGAATGGTGTCTGGCAGACTTCAAAGTTTCTAAGAGGCTCTGAAACTTTGATTATCCATACATTGTCACTCTCAGAAACAATGTACGATGACTTAGAAATATCTACCATTCCCAAAGCTAAATAAAACTTGACTTTAGTATAGACATCTAAGTAAAAATAATCTTTTAATACTCACCTTTGTCTTGTTTTGGTGAATCCTCTATTGCATTCAGCGTCTCAGTAATTGTTTCACTGACGCTTTGATAAATGGAGAGACTGATATTACGAAACAGCTGGAAGAAGCTGGGAACATCCCAACTTTGCATAAGATCTGCCTTTTTTGTTGGTTCTTTGAATAAAGCTGGAAAAAAGTAAGGCTCAGTTAAGTCTGTATCTGACATGAAATATGACTGAAAAGCCTGGTCAAATTCTTGCTGCATCTGTTTGAAGACGTTAAAACTCCTGTTAAAGAGAACTCTCACATCCACAGTCAGCTGGCTGAACACATGCTCTATTTGGACCAGCTGTGCATCTTCCTCCATGACCTTTTCATTGACGGGGAGATCATTTTTATTATCTTCATAGAAAGGAAACAGAAATTGATATATCTTCCTGAAAAACTGTTCAATCTGTGGGGTGGGGTGGGGGACAGAAATGGAATAAGAAATTAATTTTCTTTCTGGATTTTTTTTAATTATAAATTTTAAAGTCAACTTACAGCTAAATCAAGAACAATTTCTAAATCAAGAACAATTCTGGGCAAACTAAGAAAAGGAAATTTAATTTAAAATTATTTTATTAACATTCTCGTACTGGCTTTGACTTTGACGATGGAGAAAGGTTGAAAATTCCTTCTGGTTTATGTTTGCCTATCAAAGATCTAAAAAGGCCAAGTTTTCAATATTGTCAACAAGCCACAGCCTGATGTACTGGTGGTGGTTGGCATGCCATATTCTAAAGGGCACCATGTATATTGCCTAAAATATGTAAAAAAGGCTTTTGTCTTTCACCTCTTAGTGTCTCAGCTCTCTCTCTCTCTCTCTCTCTCTCTCTCTCTCTCTCTCTCTCTCTTTTTGCTTTGGTGAAATATCATTAGTGTCTTTATGTTCTCCTCTTTCTCATCTCATCAACACATTCACACTGAACTATAAATGCTTAATACAGCCTAATAGGCTACTTAGGGATAGTTACTTATTTGCAGTGATTAAAGCTCTCCTTGGTTGTAGTGAAAGGAATGAAGCTCTAATTATAGAATTCCCTACTCACTGGGAGATTTTCCAGCAGTTGCACCACGCTCTATTTCTTCTACGTGACACCTAAGCTCATGCCCTTTTGGCTACGTTGCATGATAAGGAACATAACAACTACTGAACATCACTACTATAGCACCCCAGTGCTGTTCAAAGAATTCACCAGGAATTCTTAGAGGACATATGCCTTCCTCAAAAAATAATCTGGGTGGATCTTCTGCCTTATCCTCTGCCAGCTTCTGTTTACCTGAATCCACTTACAAAAACAGAACTTTAAAGCCCAAAAAAATTTTCATAAGGCTACACAACTGACACAGATAGGAATGGTCCCTAAACCTCCTGACTTCCAGCCGGTGCTTATTCCACCATATTCTGGTATATTAGAGAATGACAGTGGCTATAAAAATAGAGCAGATGCAATTAACAGTGGAGGCAAATTAACTTGGCATATGAATCATCCTAAGGGTTGCTCCCTCTATAATTGGTTATGGCACTGCCAAGCTAGGAGCATACTCTAATTACTGCATGCTCTAATACTCCATTTCATATTCGGCTCACTTCTTGAAGGGGAAGGGAAATTCAGGCCAATAGAGTAGGAGACTTTTATGGGGCAGAGCTCATCCAATTCAGGTCACCTCCCTCAGTGATCTCTCTGTCCAGAAGATAACTAAAGGGGACAAAAAAGGAAACATGCTAGTCCTATAGGACATGCATGGGTAGGGCTAAAGGGGATATGGATGTGTGTATGTGTGCGTATGCGCGCGCATGTGTACGTGCACGTGCATGCTGAGGGCAAGCCTGTTGAAGGAGAAATTTGGGAGGTCGAGAATGTCTTCAAATCTTTGGCCTCCAGGAAAAAAAACTAAAGCTAGTTGAAATCAGAGACCGTAATACTATTATTCAGAATGCAATTCAGCAAACATTTATTGAATGGCTGTGATGTTTTAATGAAGATAAATAAGATATGGTCCCTTGCTTCAAAGAGCTTACAGTCTAGTGGGAACGTGTTCACAAATAACAAATACAAGGCAGAAAGAGTCAGGGTGCTTCAAAGAGATACAGACAGCATCATTAAAGAAGGGACAAACTGAATAGCTGTTCTAACTTATAAATTGTATATACACAGGTGAATCTTACATAAGCATAAATGAATGTTAGAGTCTAGATTGCAAAAGGCCAATACGAGCTCAGGTATCTCTAGTCTAAATATTAATATAAATTAATTTTTTAAAAGTAAGCTGAAGCCGATACCTTAAGAACTTTGAAATCTTGAGCTCTATTTTCCCCTTACCGTATTTTTCGTAGAGGACCGACTAGGTTGGCAGGTTGTATAAAATCTCATGCAATCATTTTCCAGGCAAGGTTTGCATTCATCCCAGGAATCTGTTAAAGACTCTTGGCATAGCCTTTCTTCCTCTTCCAGATGTCCTTGAACTTCATTCATAAGTTTCAGGGCCTCCTAATTAAAAAGTAGAAACAAATATCCTATTTCCATTTCATGACTTTGCATATACCTTAGTTGATTCACTCCTTAAAAATGTGCTTATCCTAAACCACTTCTTCATTCCTTCTTCAGGCCCTTGGCAGCTGACAGAACTACTCCAAAGCTTTCTCTTTGATTAAGAAAAGAGAAATGATTGATCCTTATTGCAGACTACAAATCTTATCCATCTGTTCATTTATGCATTCACTAGGTATTTATTGAGTGCTTGCTATGAGATAGACATTACTCTAGATGTAGGTGAACCAACAATGAAGTTCCTACTCTGAGAAACAACTGTAATTAACCTGTTTACTTGTGTGTCTTCACATCTAGTCCTTGCGGGATGTGGGAAGCAACTTTAAGGCTTAGAAAGCTGACACATTTATTTTGTTCATTTATACAGCCTTTAATTTTTATGTATGTTTAATATTGCAAGAAAGCACAATTCTCGTATATGAAACCAAACCCTCCCATTGAGTTAATTCTAATTACAGAGATGCTGTATTTAAGTATCTTCATTCTTCTTGTCCATATTCCAAGCACTCCCCCTTGTGGTACTTTCCTATACTTGGCCAGGTCCCACTGTAGGTGATAGGGAGCCCAGCAGAAGTGACACCCGTCCCTAAGAACTTCAGCCCTGTCCCCTGAGCTCCCCCCATGCCGGCACCCCTACTTAGACTCCTGGCCTCCCTGCAAATGTGGACTTCTGAAGACAGGCTCCTTTGATGCCTGAGAAGTAGTTCAGGGGAATTACAGGATATAATAGATCCATCCATAAGATAACAGCTTCAAAGCTAATGGCCACCCCTGCAGTAAAAACTACATGAGGGAGCAAAGTTTCTGTACTTAAAACCAATTTAGTGTGCATTCTCATCTAGTGGAAAAGAAAAATAATTCATCCTTCTCTGGCATATTAAGCCTAAAGAAACACCTGGATAGTATTCTGCATCTCCTTTGCTGGGCTTGCGTTGTGCAGCTGCCCTCATGGCAGAATCCTGAGGCTAAGCCAGGTGGCACTTGCTATGACCCACATAACAAAACTGGCAGGGCCCTGGCCTGCCAAATGCATGTTGTGACCCAGACAGGATTTTCTTGTCCCCTTGGGCTTTGCAGAACAATTCTGGAGCCCAACATCTTCTCAAGAAAGGTTGCCTCACCTTGGCGGGCAACAATACCACACAGATTTTCTCAAGTCCCAGATTTAAATATTCTGTTCATTGTCAATATAAGCTTAAATCCCAATATTTCCTTGGGCAAATTACCTAACGTTTCTTTGCCTTAGTCTACTCCTTAGCAAAAAAGAATAACAATAGGATCTACCTTTTAATGTTTTGTATTAAAGAAGATAAGCAAGTAAGCAAGGCACCTAGCACATTATTATTAGTATCTTGGGTTTCCTTCCGCTTGCCTCCAAGTGTATAACAAAAACCAATTACCAAGTCCTACGTCCCAAGTTTAGGTAGTGAAGTGTTGTCATGGAGGAAGTAGATCTCTAGTTCAGGAAGGCCTTGTCCATCCCTTCCATATCCCCCTAAATGTCCCACCCACTGACAGAGTCTATATCTATTCTTGTAGTTACAGCTTATCGAAGTCCCATATAAACCTGGAGTGGGGGCAAATCACATTTAAGCCACTCTAGGGTTTTCCATTTAAGTAAAATGAGTTTCAGATACTATCATTAAGTATTAATAAGAAGAGGTTGAGAAGAGGGACTGTGATGACGCTGGGTCAACTGAAGAGGAGAAGTGCTCCGTGATGGGAGACTGGCGGTGCCGACTCCATACTTGCCATTTCATAGTTTGTCTAAAGTATCCTTTATTCTAGGTTTAAAATAATTTTAGAGAGGGAGACTCAGGGTTAAACAGCTTTTTCTTTTTTTTAATTAACTTTTTAATTGAGTGTCTAGACCTGCAGAGTATGATTCAATAAATTTTTCTACTGTGGATGAGAAAGAGGCCACATACTAATCTGACAAGCTCAGGGTGGCCAGCATGGCAGGCCCTACAAATTCAGAAACCATAATTAACCCCATAGGATGATCTGAACATAAAAATTCCTAAGTAAAAGCAGGTCACTCATGACCAATAGTCACATTCTAAACCTGTAGCTTTCTTGACAAAAGCCAATCTTTACCTTAACTGAGCCTGACTATTGTCTTTTTGCGACTAAGATAACATACTCTTGGAATGTCAGAGTAATCCCTTTTTTTCCAGACCCCTGAGGGCACATCCACTGTACCAGAGCAGAGTCACAGAACCCCTAATTGTTATCTTGTCCTCTAATACCGTAATCTCTATGTGCTGTAAAACGTTAATTTTTACCTCGGGTACCCACTAATGTAAAAGAAGAATGTGTCTCTCTGTTTTACTTTTTATCCAGCCCCAGAGATTTTCCTACTTAGCTTTTCCCCACACCCTTAATCTACCACCAATGGTTGTCATGTAACCCTTCTTAGACCTTCTCCTTTGATTCCAGTGTATAAAAAAAAAAAAAAAAATTCAAAACTGCCATTCTCTGGAGCATTTTCTTAATCTGTTGTGATTTTGCTTCCTGTCAATTGTCGTCAGTTTGGCTCAGATAAACTCATTAAGATACTCTACAGGTTTGGACATTTCTTATGTCGACAGTACATAAGTAGTTTTTTAAGAATAAAATTCCATGAGTCCTAACATTCTTTAGGGCCAGAACTGAAACCAACACTTGCTTACTTGCCCCACCCCTAACTGGAGCATTCTTTTCATAGTACTACAACTTTGGCTTGCTAGGAAGCTGGGGAAAAGGAGAAAAACAGAAAGTCGCTGGGTCCAACAGGCACAGCAGCTGCTGACTTTCTCCCTGGTCATTCATTACTGAGTTGGGTTAACATGTTAATTAACATCTTGAGCCTCAGTTTGCTTAGCTGTAAATGACAGTAATGGTTTACCCAGATTCCATGTGACAATGTGTTTATAAAGGGCCTATAAATGATATCCAGTATCATTATTCCCAGTGGCCAGACTCACAAACCCACCAGGGAAGAACTCAGCTCAAGGGACTTCCACATTTTCCTCATGAGGAGTTATTTTTAATTTCCTGAAAGTCTTTTGCTTGCTCCCAAAGGGAGGAGGGCTTTCAGCTGCTGATCGGGCAATTTACTTTCCTTGCTAGGGACCCTAAACGAGGAGGGTGTAGGTGTGGCCACAGCATCAACCAGTCTGTTGACAAGCTGACTACAGCTTTGCAGTCAGCCTGTCACACAGCACTATGCCACAGGACACCCAGAGGACACAGTGCTGAGAAGTGAAGAGAACTCCAGTAGCTGTCGGGAACTCAGTGGCCCCCAACTTTGTAGGGTAGGAAGGAAATACTAGAACTTCTGTTTATATTTTTTAATTTAAAAATTGACTGTGGGGAGGAAAAATGGAGAGTTGTTTAACGGGCATAGAATTTCAGTTTTGCAATGTGGAAAGAATTTTGGAGATTTGTTGTCCAACAATGTAAATGTATTTAACACCAGTGAACTGTACACATAAAAAATGATTAAGATGGTGAATTTTATGTTATGTGTATTTACAATTAAAAAGCTTTTAATGAAAACAAATTTTAAAAACAATTTATTCTCAATGTTAAAATTTAGAATATTTTCCAAGTTATTTTTTTTTACAGTTTTATTTCTTCGATTTAAGGGTAATATTGGAAAATAATTTAAAAATTTTTAAATTGTTTTGAGTGTTATGTCAGTGGTCAGTGCTGTTAAACTATGAGCCATGCAATGTTTATAATTTAGAAATGTATTGAGTTTTATAACTGTAACACATAAACAATTTTTAACATCATCCATAGACGTTCGGATATAATGTGTATTCTCCATCGGTAAGATACTTAATTTGAACTACAGTTATTAAGTAAAGGTATTTGAATAAAAACTGATTAGGCTAATGTACTGTTCCACATGCACTGGTGCTCTGTTGTGCTTACATCAGACCATTGCACGGACCCTGGGAACGAGGGGCCCTCCACATTCCACAAGCACCGACACTGGCTCCTTCTCTTTCTGTTCACTTACAGCCAATGGCAATGAATTGCTGTTTAAGATGACTCAGTTAAATTATCATTTTTATTATCTAGTTTTAACTACACTAGTCCTTGGTAAATAAATAGGAGGATAAAAATATTCTTGAAAAGAAAAATCTGGCAGATTAAAAAAAAATACGAATAATTTCAGCTCAAGAAGACAAGAAGCAAATGGTAGAGCTGACAGTCCTTCGTTCTGAGCTCCTTATTAGCTAGGTGACAGAGTAAAAATATGATGATCTAATTAGATTTGGCAAGTCGGCTAAAAATTTCAAAATATCTAGATTATTTGAAGTGTAAACTTACATCCATCCTAGCTAACCATGAACCTAACCTCGCCTTAGGTGTATTTTGTGCCTTGAGCTATTAGTGGTAGAATTCACATTTCTAATTTATAAATAAATTAAAATGTATATATTTAGTAATAGGGATAGGAGATCAAAAAACTTTGGAGACCACTAGTCTAGCCAAAAACACTTTTGACTCAGTAACCTAAACTGAAAGGAACTACCTACTGGTAAAGCACTTTTAAGAAAGTAGCACTTTCCAAATAGAGATGAATCCCTGAAATTCCTGCTTTTGGAGTCCTGCAAAGTCCTATTCTACAAGGAATATGTTCTTTGAAGAAATTTTAAATTACCTTCAAACTTTTCCTCCAATAAGAGCTTCTCTCCAGAAAATCTGGTATTAGGGAAAATAAGTAATTCATCAATTGCCCTAACAAATACAATATTTATGGTCCAGATATATTTAAGAACAGATATTATTTTCAATTACTATACCTGCTTTTCTTCTCTGCATTTCTTCACGGTTTTCATCAGATTGGTATGTTCCTCCTCTCTCCTTTCCATCAAGATTTTCATCTGCTTCATACCAATCAAAGCCTTCTTCACTTCTTCATCTACATCTATCTCCCCAGCCTCAGAAAAACCTAAAAGGTATGTGCAGTTATTTTCTTTGAGATCTGATCAGATTACAATGTATCTGTATCTCTATCTGCATCAGAAGACAATGAGTTCACCAGTTTTTCATGTGTCCTAAAGAGAGGCTTAATTGTTCTTTTATAGCATCAAACTCTGAAAGCAGATCATAATGAATTAGCTGTCAGCTGCCACATGGACCCAGCTGCCACATGGACGATACATTCTGTTCCTCACTGCTGAGCTCCTAGACAAGTCAGAGTTCATTTAACCTCATTCTTGCCATTTTCAAGGCCCATTTTCATTTATCCATTTTTTTCTTTCACTTAAAACTCAAGTGTGTTTATATTAGAAAAAATTTCAATTTTTTTTCCCCCTCAGTTTATGTTAAATGCCCAACTGGAAACCTCAAACACCATGAACAATTTCCCTTTCTTTTAGCTTTAATTACCTCCCCAGGAGGCATCAAAACTAAAAAGTATATCACAGAATGCAAGATTCTTTAATGACCTAGTGGACATCTCTTACATACCTATAATAAGCCCTTAGTGACTATAAAATTCATTGTCATTCTTTCTTCACAATAGCCAATGTGGCTTCCTAAGGAGCTTATTCTTGCCTCCAAATTTAATCATAGACTACCCCCCAAAGCAACATTTTAACTTACCTTATTTTTCTAAGTGTTAAACATATATTTATCATGCAAAGGTCAGAAGTTAATAAGCACAGGCCAACCAGATTCAATGTCATTATAACCCATTCTTTAATTATCTCAAGAATAACTGCACAGATTACTTTAATTGTTTAAATTTTTCAAATGTTAGAAAAGAATTTCACTGTTCATTAAAACTGTGCTTAGACGACACCGAACATCTGGCTGAAACCAAGAAATGAAGTCAAAAAGTTGGCAAGTTTTATCTGTGTGACAGCAAACATCTGGACATGTGAATGTTCTCAGATACTCAATTGGAATTTTCTATTTTTATCCAGATGTTTGGCGTCACGTCTACTTGGTTTAAGTGCCTAGAGAACGTCTCACCGTGAAACTAGAGGGCCATAATGAATACGGTTATCTCTCAACTGTAAATCACTGTGCCAGCGGGACATGCAAACATGCAAACAAGACACAGCACAGATAAAGAAACTAAACATACCCTTCAGGTTTCCATGGATAGCAGTTTTGTCTTTCCAAGTAGGTGCACAGTGACAATCTTTCAACCACAGTAGATACACAGTAAACACCAAGAGTGGCAGCTTCATGTTCCCGCTGTTACTGCAAAGGAAAAATAAACCTGCATCAAATGCCTGCCATTAGGTTACATTCTGTCTGCAGCAATTGAAAACACATGGTGATCCCAAGCATTTTTCTGTCAGTTTTTCTTTTTGATTTTAGACAACTCATGCTAACAGGCCTGAGACATAAGGAATATAAATTAAAAAAAAGAAAAAGACAACCCAAGTCTCTATTGTCTCTATTTTGTGTACATTCTTTATGACAGTTAAATAAGAGTATCATCTGAAGTCCTTGAAATAGTATAGCTCACAACCACATAGAATCTAAACTTCATTTTATTTCCTTGTCAACATCCCCAAACGCAGAATTAGTTAAAATATATCTAAAGGATTTTTCCCCCCTCCAATTTGGAATCCTCAAGGGAGTGTTCACCTAGATGGCTAACTACTTATTTTTTTATAACATACTTTTTTATGAAAGCAAAACAACCTCACACATTTTTCTTGTACTTCTTATAAAACCCATCAAGATATGTGAACAGTGAACAGTTAAATTTTTTCTTCTCAGATAATGATTTCCTTTTAAATTTAATTTGATATAAGTTAATTATAAACATTCCAAATGTTTAAAACTTTACTAAGAAAAGTTAAATGAATTAAAACAGCTGTATGCTTTAATAATGTTAAATCTATAAAATGTTAATTATCTGCGTATGTCTATCAGCTATTTTGGAAAAAAAATATTTAACCAACATTCGTAATGTCTTTGTAACATAATAAAACAATATTGGCACTAGTAGTTACAAAGTTATCACATTTTACACACATCTATATCTATCATTTGGACTAGCTACTCTTTTTCTATTAAGACTCTGTTTCCCAAATGAAACTTTTAAATATATTTACCACTAACTTTGCAGTCTCTCTCCAGTGAGGTTAACACCTGCTTCTGAAAGAATCTTCGCTTTTCTCTGATTTAGTTTTCATCCATGTCAGGGATTTGGCCTGTTCTATTAATTTGATGACACAGTTCTTAATCCTATTAACCTAATATTCTGAGATTAAGAGTATGGTTTAACGTTTGGTAGGGTTTACAAAGAAACGCTAGAGGGCGGGCTGTGCACATGATCAGGAACAACGACCTCGTTATTTTACATGAATATGTTTTAATAGAACTCATTAAAGCCTTAAAAATATTTTCAATTTTAAATTTATGATATGCATATTCTTACACAGGCAAGTAAATTTCTTTAATTAAAAACATATGCAACAATATGAAATAGGTGTGGTTCTTAGGAAGAGAGAACACTGTTCTGAAAATTATAGGAAATTATCCAGTGCTACTACAACTCTGAGAACCCTTGCTCAGTAGTTGGCAGTTGTCCGAGTTTGGGCCCGTTTGAGGTCATTCATGGCTCATCGTTCTTTTTCAACAAATCCAAATTTTGTTGAAAATGGAACCAGTTGTTTAGGAAATCCGGTGGCTCATCCTCTAGTGCAGACAGGTTTTTACTGCAACCCATGTTCCCCCTTTAAGTGTAATTTCTGAGAAGAGAACTTTATTGCTAACTAGTACAAATTATCTTTAAACTATCTTGAAGCTTCCAAAAAGAAATAATTTCTTCCTCTATTTCATCTGTTTTCACAGCTGCCATTTTGTTCTTAAGATTAAGCAATACATCATAAAAATCCAGTTACTTTTGTAATTATGACATCGTTATGTTCAAGATTTAAGTAGATTATAAAATATTATAAATATCTAGTTGGTAACTAAGGAGACCTAGAAGCAAGGTCATCTTAGTTAAGAAGATGCATTCGGTATCAATCAAGAAATAGAGTAAAACAGATAGACAACAAAATGTTAAGCTAAGTTGCTAAGTTCAGGTTTGGTCAGAGTTTCTTAGATATGTGGCATAATGGACTTGCTAATAAGTTGACCCAGATTACATTTGCCCCCATCCCCACCCCTTCTGGCACTGGCGTAGCCAGACAACATTTGGGCTTCCCATTGGGACACCTACTTGACAGGAAGCTTGCACCGTTAGTGCTGTTTCTCACGTGGC
The DNA here is from genome assembly GCF_000325575.1 of Pteropus alecto. NCBI lineage: Eukaryota > Metazoa > Chordata > Mammalia > Chiroptera > Pteropodidae > Pteropus > Pteropus alecto. The sequence continues at coordinate 25,790,600 of NW_006442107.1, read as the reverse complement.
ATCCAATTCCAGGACACAAGGTCAGTGGTCCCCTGGAATTGAGCAGCCCAGGAGCCCTGCATGTGTCCTGTAGAAAAGCTGGGATTTTCTGTCTTGCACCAGTAAGGTTAGAGAGAAAAGGAAAGCGAGGAAATACCTAATGAATTCTCCACTACCGTTGAGATCCATGAACTAATAGATTCTCTCATGAGTCAAATAACTTACTTCTGCTTGGGAGGGTAAGAGACAAGAGGGCTGCCCTGGTAGATGTCCCTCCAAAGTAGGAGGAGGCATTCCCCACCACTCCCCACACCCCACTCGCCGCCAGTAAAAAACAACAAAGCAAAAATCAGGAAGGGATCCCATTAGAGAAGCAAAATAAAAGACAGAGCTTAAAGATGCAACTAAATCATTCATGTAGACTGTAATAGTAATTCATTTCACTAGATTCATTTCCCTCCATCCCTTCCTCCCTGCCTTCCTTCCTTCTTTCCTTCTTATTTTATTTCTTACCCTGACTTATTCAGCCATTCATTTAACAATTTTAAAGGACAGAATTTACATTAAAAAGCAAAATTTTAGCAGTGGAGTATCAATTCTCCTTTAAAAATTATCCCCTTTGCAGGCAAAAGTTGGTTAACTCAATGATAGACAGAGGACCAATGGTGATATATTGGTCCTCACTGATTTAAGAGATCAGGTTCTATCAAAATCCTTGCCATACTGTGCACTCCGGTTCTCTATGTCCTTGTCTAAAAATAGGAAATAATTGGAAGAAATAATCATAACTATTACTCCCAGTTCTAAAGTTCTGTGATTATCATTCGCTTATTCTCACCAAGCTTCATCATAGTTTGAGTGTATGAATGAGTTGAATCAATCTGTAAAATAAAGCATTATAGCTATCTTATCTCATTTATAGAGTTGCAAGCAGGTCAATTTAGTTAATACAAATGAAAATGTTTTATTGAGCCATAGAGCACACTGTAGTTGGAAGGTAGACCAACAACTTCTTTTAAAAATTCAGACTAAATTAAAATTACTATTTTAGGCTCATATAACAAAGGCAGCAAAAGAAGGCATTACATCTAGAATTCAAAATCTTTCATGAAAAAGAGGTAGCTTGAATACAATATGTGGAAATTATATCCCTCTTAACTTCATCATGGAGTCAGAATTTATCTGTATAAATTGAGGGAGATCAATTTAATTATTGATCAGGATGTATATAAATACCAAATACAGTCTAAAATTCTCATTACACCCAACACACTACTTCTCTTACTTCCAATAGTTTTTTCAACAAATGTATATTGGGCACCTATTATGTTCACTGAAGATAAGGCAGGAACAGAACAGACACTCTCTGCTCTCTGGGAGCTCATGTTACATTCCAGTGGGAGGGAAGTAATTTGTTCGAGGAGGTTCTACTTTGGAAGGTTGGGCAGCCAAAGAAGGCCTCTCTGAGCAGGAGACCTCTAGCTAACACCATCCCTGAAAGCAGGTCTGGCTACATAATTTGTAGGATCCAGAGCAAAATGAAAAAGCAGAGCCCCTTGTTCAAAAATTATTAAAAATTTCAAGATGACAACAGTAAAACATTAAACCAATTACAGGGTCCTTCGGGGCATGAGGCGCAGGTAGCATGTACATGAAGCTGGCCCTGCCCGAGAGACAGAATAACAAGTGCAAGGGTAGGAACAAATTTGACAGGTTTAAGGAACAGAAAAGAGACCAATGTGGTAGAGTGCGGTGAGAGGAAGAAATATGATATTAGGTGAAAAGACAGAAAACTACAGATTGTGCAGTATGGCAGGGTAAGAAATTACCAATTTTTAAAAGAAATGGGGTAATTGTTGAGGACTGACTGGTTTTGAAAGACCACCGTGGCTACCATGTGAAGAATGGATTATAGGACAGTGAAGTAGGAGGGACCCAGGAAGCTGTTTTCATCACCAGAACAGAGACAATGGTGACTCCTTGGACAGAGTGAGAAATGACAAGAGTTGGGGT
>NW_006442107.1:25788194-25788559 GCF_000325575.1 Pteropus alecto | reverse complement strand
AAAATCAAGGACGACACCTAGGTATTTGCTCGAGCTAGGGATAGATGTCGATGCCACTCTCCGAAATGAGAACACCTGAGGCATGTTGCCCTCACTCACCTCCCACAGACTCCTACCCAGTGCAGCCTGGATTTCATTCTCACTGCCAATGGGATGATGGCCAAACTCACTGCTTTCTTTTCACCCCTCTCTTACTTATCCTCCATGTGGCATTTGACACAGTTAACTAGCACCTGTATTTTAAAGCACCTAGTCTTTTGGTATTGGTGAGGCCTTTCTCTTGGGGTTCTCCTCCTACCTGTCTGCTCTTTTCATCCTTTTAATTCCACCCCATTCTCACTGGGGACTGCCATCCTCTAAATCTC
>NW_006442107.1:25721825-25788162 GCF_000325575.1 Pteropus alecto | reverse complement strand
TTTTAGGACAATAATGCCATGAGAGACCATCTATACTGGCAGAAGGAGGTTTGTCTTGTAGGTGCTCCACCCTGAAGAGGGTGATGATGCAGGCAGGTGGGCATAGGTCACTGGAGTGAGCTGAGCCAGAACCCTGGAGAAATGAAGAGGAAAGTGTGAGGGAGGTCAAGGAGGAAGGAGACAAGGGCATGTGATGTGGACTTAGCAGTTATCAAAAGGTGATCTGAGAAGAGCAGACAAGGGGACTCTGGGTTCTAGGCCTATTTCTGAATAGCTGCCAGTAAGAATGGGCTGAGCCTGTTTGCCCACCCAACCCAATGCAGGCCCTGATGGCCTGATCACATATTCATCTCTTTAACAGTATTTACTGAGGGCCTGCTATGTGCCAGGCACTTACCAGACACTAGACACCTTTGCAGTCCTTATCCTGAACCCTCTTCTCCTGTTCCACCCTTAGATGTTTATATTTCCCAGGGTTTTGTTCTTGGGGACAATGCCAAGGCACCCTCCTTGGCTGATGTGACCTAGAACCACAGACATGCATAGCCTTCAGTACTGGCTGTCTCTCTGACCACATAGCCCACAGGATTTTCAGATTCATCAGTTCCTAATACAGCTTTTTCTCTTCAAGCTCACCCTGCCATGGTCTCCCTGTCACCAGATCCAGACATTTGGGAATCATCCCAGACTCTGCTCTCTCTTTCAATCCGGTGGCCAATCCAAGCAGACTGCCAGGCGATGTATTGTATCTGGGCCTGTGGAATGTAAAGGCCCATGAGAGTTAATGGCTTTATAAGTGCAGAGCTTTGTTATTGAGTAAGCTAAAGCATGTAGAAATCGAAAGACCATCAGAGCAAACAAGTGAAATAATTCATAATCTTCTATCCATGAGATTGTGAAGGAAAAAGAAATTTGTGCTAGTTTTACTGTTGCATCTCAGACTGCAAAAGTTACAATCACAGTGTGTGGAAGTATTTAGTTAACGCATTAAATTTATGTCTGGAAGACATGAGCAGAGAGCATGTTCTGATTGATTGCAGTGAAATGCACCAGAAAGCATTGAACCTATATGAAGACTTCAGCAAGGGATTCCCTGAAAAGAACAACACCAAGCCATTTACTGCAAGTAAGGAATGGTTACATAGATTCAGGAATAGGTTTGGACCACAAAATATAAAAATTAATGGAGCTGTCTTTGATGCATCTACTGCGAGGATGAAGACCATTCTCAGCAATCAGACTGTTGACATTCCGGAAAATGTGGACATCTCTCTGAAGGGACGCTCAGTTACTGTGAAGGGCCCCAGAGGGACCCTGCAGAGGGACTTCAATCACATCAATGTAGAATCCAGTCTACTTAGAAAGAAAAGGAAAAGAATTGGCGTTGACAAACAGTGAGGAAATAGAAAGAAACTGGCTACTGTTCGCACTGCCTGTAGTCGTGTACAGAACATGATCAAGGGTGTTACACTGGGCTTCCGTCGTGAGATGGGCCCGTGTATGCTCACTTTCCCATCAACGTCATTGTTCAAGAGAATGGTTCTTTTGTTGAAATCCGAAAATTCTTGGGTGAAAAATACATTTCCAGGGCTCAGGTGAGGTCAGGTGTTGCTTGTTCAGTATCTTAAGCTCAGAAAGATGAGTTAATTCTTGAAGGAAATGACATTGAATGTGTATCAAATTCAACAAGCCACAGCAGTTAAAAACGAGGATATCAGAAAAATTTGGGATGGTATCTATGTTTCTGGAAAAGAAGCAGTTCAGCAGTCTTATGAATAAGATCTAAGTTGTCCAGCTACAGAGACACCAAAATGTCAGATGATTCCTCAGACTTATTTGTGATATTTTAAAGATGCAATAAAAGTTGTGTATTAAAAAAATTACTGGAGAGGTTGCATCTGCTACATTTCCATTAGGATTGAAAAAGCTGATTAAGGAGAAAGGATACCATCCAAAGCAAGTCTTCAATTGTGATGAAACCGGGCTCAAGTAGAACCTACATTCATAAAACTGCAAAGGAGGCACCAGGGCATGAAACACGGAAGGGTAGATTAACTTTGGTAGTATGTGGCAACACTGCAGGGCACATGATAAAGCCAGGCATGGTGTACAGAGCAAAAGAACCCAAGAACTCTCAAAACAAAAACAGTCTTGGCAACATAATCAGAAAGCTTGGGTAACAGCCATCTTTTCTATGGAATAGTTCCACAAATGCATCACAAAATGGTGAGTACAGTACAATAAGATATTTTGAAAGAGAGACCACATTCACATAATTTTTATTATAGTATATTGTTATAATTGTTTTATTTTATCAGTTATTGTTAATCTCTTACTGTGCCTAATTTATAAATTAAACTTTATCATAAGTATGTATTTATAAGAAAAACCATAGTATATATAGAGTAAAGACACCCACTGAAGCTCTTGGAATGTATCCCCCATGGATAAGGGGGCATCACGGTACATGTTAAGTGAGAAAATGGTCGAGGACAATTTAAGACCTCGTGTAGCAAGTCTTTACCCTCAAGCTTTTGGCTGAACTATAGAAACTCAATATGCAATAAAACCACCCGTTTCCTGAACCAGATAAACTCTTTTTATTAGTGAGAAGCATCATATAGATAGCGATTTATGTGTCCTTTATGTAAGTACAGAAATGTTTAGCCAATATATTGTATTCACATTTTATGAGAGATTTTAGGGGAAAAAAAATTGGTACATGGATTGCTTTGAATCTTGGTAGGAAAGCAAATTAAAAAAAAAAATCCAACTGCTGAGTATGGTAATAACATGCAGATAATAGGCCAAACAACAGTATGCATATAAGAGAAACGGATAAACCAGTCGTCCAAATTAAGATTTGCCTATGTGATGTGATAGTAAAGGAAATAGTTTAATAATACTTATGATTAAAATTATAATCTCTTAAAAAATTTTTTCACTTACTATCGACATACAATATTATGTTAGTTTCAGGTGTACTGCATAGTGATTAGACATTTATGCAACTTAGGAAATGATCACCTGGATAACTCTAGTACCAATCTGGTGCCATACATAGTTATTACAATATTATTGACTATATTCCCTATGCCGTACTTTACAACTCTGTGACTGTTATTGTCATTGGCAATTTGTACATCTTAATCCCTTCCTCTTTTTCAGCCTTTCCCCTAAACCTCCTTCCTTCTGGCAACCATCAATTCGTTCTCTGTATCTATGAGAAATCATTATTAATTTCTATGATTAAGGCAGTCATAGACATTTTTGGTGTTAAATACAAATCATTTAAGTAATTTGAAAAATCAACTATTTTTAAAATTTGTAAAAATTTACCTAAGCATCCAAAGTCACCACCATCTGAGAAAATTACAAATAATGAGAGCTACCTTTATATCAAGCATCTTACACTGAGTCAGGCGCCCTGTTAGACATTTTACATAGAATCTCATTTGATCCTTTCAACCCTGTGATATGGGTATTACCAACTTCATTTTGTTGATAAATAAAACTAGGATCAGAAAAGCTAAGACCCTATTTTATTTATTTGCCCAATGTCACAAAACTGTTAGGGTAGAGAACCAAAATTCTATCTAACCCAGGTCTCTTTGTTCCTTCCACTCCATCACATAATTACCTTAAAAACAGAAACAAAATCATGTAAAAGATATGTAAAAATAGTATCCTGGTAACTAGTATTTTGCTTCTCTCTCTATAAATTTGTATTTTGCTAATTAAGAGTAAAGTTAAATAAGAAACCTTACATAACGTTACAAGATTTCTAATGATGCTTTTTGTGTATCGTAGAGGTATTTGTACCTTTAGTGCTTGCTGAATGGTACTTGCCAATGTTATTCATTTTGCTAATTTGGTCATATATTTCAATTTCTGAAAAAGTTGCCAAAAGCTGTTAAAAGAGAACAATGGGCATATTTTTAAAGTTTGTAAATCAAAACAACATGGGCACATGCTAAAGATTAATTTGAGCTCATTTACATATACGGCATCCTAAAAAAAAAAAAGAAGGTGCTTTTTTTAAGTGCAGAAAAAGGAATGCAACCTATTTCTTGCAAGAGCATATGAGTGTATCTCATATCCTCACACATGGCTTTGTTTTCAAATTCTTGAAAGTGCAGAAATTCTTTTAATTTAAAGGTGAGCCCATGGAAAATCTGGAACAGCTGTAGAAAACTGTGGAGGAACGCAGTGCCACAGCCACTTTTTCAGTTTGCGACACCACCCCAGGGAGATCTGACCCTCTGCTCACCGCTGCTCTAAATTATCAAAGAGAGGCACCCCTGTCCCCACTGCTGCAAACGAGATGCTTCCATGGAATTAATTGTTTCGTTAGCTGATCCTGCCTAAAGGATGCAGAGTGTAGAGAGGAACTCAGGTAACTCTTTGGACTCAAGAGAAGCTCCAGGCTGTCAAGGAAGAAGGCTCAGAAAGGGTCTAAATTCAGCTCACTGGATAGTAAGATTTGGGAAACACACTATCTGAGGGACCTGGAAAAATATATTGCCATGACTTTCTTCAAGGTCATGCAAAGTTTAAGTGATTTTTACTAACCCACATTCCAATGTATCCTTCTCTATCGATTCATTTCCCCTGGTAGTTCATCATTCTATATTTATGGCATTTTTATTAGGTAACAACATCTTGTCTATTCTCAGTAATTGTGCTGCTGCATATTTTTGCAAACTTCCACCAGTCACTGTCAGGGACTGAGGGGTTTCTTCAACGTTGAGGGAGGAGTTTGAAAATTCTGTTCTCAAATGAGTCTTGTTAGGGTTTCTGTTTTCAATGTCCAGGGACAAATTCCAGGGGGAGAAAAACAGATAACAAAGCATTCTGTTGTCCACTGATAAGACCTGTGCATTGAAAGTAGGCCAAGCTAGAGTAATCAGCTTAATCTAGCCATAAATAGTGTGTGCAGCTCTTTGTTTTATTAACACAGTTAACCAGGGCCCATCAGGACCATGGATTGAAATCACTGGGCTAAGTCATGGTTTCCTCCAATGGTGATCTTAGCAAGTTGCACTGTCAGTGCGTGAAATGCCCAAGCATTAATATGTGTGTGTCAGTGATTCTTTTTCTGTTTTTTTTTGTTTTTGTTTTTTTTTTGCCAGTGGTTTTGTAGGGATCAGTTGTCTCCATGCCTCTACTCTACCTCCTCCTCCTGGCTGTTTTAAAGAAGAGAAGAAATTGAAATAGTTGTGGAGGTTGCTTGAGTTTTGCAGCCGGTCTCTGCAGTAGCCACCAGTGTTTCTACCTTTCAGACGAGAACAGGGAGTGACTTTGTTCTGTCCATGCGGAAGAGGTGGAACATCCACAGAGCTCGCCCTGCCTGACTTGAGAGAGACTTTCTCTGGCTCCCTGAAGAAGTGAGCAGGATGTTGAGGAGAGAAATGCCTTTGACCTAAAGGATGTTAGCTTTCACCTATCACTTACATGCGTCCGAGTACTGCCCTCTTGAGGCACATACGCCACTAGCTGAAAGTTAGCACAGAGGGTGGGAAACCTAACTGGCTTTCAGGGGACTGCGGAGAACCAGTGTGTCCAGGTCTGAAGGGAGCAGAGGTCATTCTGTTCCAACTAAAAGTTGATTATTGTCAGGAGGACTACGGGCCTACTTTGGAAAGAACATCCAGTTTTCCAAAAGAAGCTAAAATATTGATTCTTGTGTGAAATTCTTGACTTTTCAAACCTGGCAACCTAACTCAGTTAAAAAAGAAAACAAAAAATACTGTGATGCAGACTATGGGTAATGTACCTTGTGCAAGTTAGAAAAAAGCACCTCTCTGGACAGATAAAGCATGCCAAGTCAGAGGTACCTCAGAGCAGTTGCTCCCTGTGCCGGGCACTAGGCTTAATGAGTAAGTCCTGGCTCTATTTCAGTCTCCACTAGCTGGTTGGCTGGGCGTTTCGTGGAGGGACACCCTGCACAGCTGCAGGCAGCCCTCATGTAGCTGCCAAGTGAGTCATGTAGCTGCCAATCTATAAGCCAGATTCTGCCCCTGGGCCTCAAGTTCACAAACTCTGGATGATGGAAGAAGTAGCTAGAGAGCAGAAAAGCCAATGCAAACTGCAAGTCTACTCTTGCTAAGGGACCATGACATTTAAAAATATTCCCACCCTTACCTCCCTAAACTGCCTCTCAGTAGTCCTGGATGGTGAACTTTGGATCAGTAGGCAAGTTTATTTTAGACAGTATTTTTCTGAGGTTATTGCACTTTATATGTGAGAAGAATGTACCTATTTATCTACTTTATCTTTTTTGGTATACTTCATCTATTATTTTAATAGCTTACCTTTATCGGTCTCCTATGTGTAAGATCACTTTATATAAACGATTTCTAATTCTGAAAACATACCGACAAGGCAACACAATTCCCCATATTTTCAGATAAAGATTCTGAGGCTTGGACAAGTAATTTTTCCCCACACCAGCTAGGAAATGGCTCTATGCTGAGCTTCAAACCTAGGTTTGTCTCACTAGAAAGCTTTTGCTACCTTAAGATGATAAGATGACTCTGTTACTTCTACCGAAATGACAAAGGCTTTGTCTTTTCTCCCTAATGTCACTTATATTATTCACTTAATGCATGGAAATATCCTATTTGGTGCCTTCTCCTTCCCCCTTTTTATTTCTCAAAGCAAAAACAGTTTGTTTGTTTTTTTCTTTACAAAGCAAAGGATGTATCTTTGAAAATATCACCAGATGTACACATCCCAATGAGTGTTGTTCTTTCAAAACACTATGTTGCCTTGGTGATTAGAGATTTATTCTAACGATGCTGTTGTCAGTTACTACCTTTTCGATGCTTCTCTTTTGGAAGTATCTTTATAGTGAATTTACAAATCATGCAAAGTAATTAGGCTCATCATTTCAGTGGCAATTATGTTTTAAATCTCAAATTATAATATTCAGCTTTTCCAGCCACTCTGTTCATCATATTTGAGTACAAATAACTCTAGGTAATTTCCGAAAATTAAGCTCAGTCTCAATGTAATTATATTTGCCCCTTGAGAATGTTCAGAAAAATATACTGGAGATTTTTAGATTGTCTACCAGAGAGGAGTTCCAAAAATATTCTGAGCCCAGAAACACTGTCGACTAAGTGTGTGACCTTCGAAGGGGATACATGCATTAGACTGAACTGTTCTTGACAAGCTGATTAAAATAAGAAAAGGGTTAAAATAGTGGATAACGTATGTTTTGAGTCTGGACTTAAGAGCCAGACAAATTGGGTTCAATTTTCCCTTTACCACTTACTAGCTATGTAGCTGTGCACAAATTACTTAATCTCTCCATGACTCAGTTTCCTCTTTTATAAAATGAAGATAATAATCGAGTATGTAGAAGCTTCTAAAATAGTGGGTAGTATGGAATAAGCTATTTAAGTATTGGCTGTTGTTAAAATCACACATATCACTTATAGCATCAGCTTGAATTATAAACATATTGGGCAAGATTAACAACAATTACAATAACAATAGAAAATAGAAATATTTTCTATTAGTAGTCATCAACAACTGTAGTAACAAAATGTTCTTATGTTGCAAAAGTAATTTTGTTTGGTTGTGAAAATCAAAATGAAATCCGTGAGTCTAAATCTTCTCTATCTAAACACATTCCATTTTACTTTAGATCTAAGAAACCCATATGAAAAATGGAAATGCCTGGTATGGCATCCCAACATCGATAGCCTGAAATATCTGTGGCACCTTAGCAAAATATTCATCTAACCCATACCTCTCCATCTTTATGACAGGAACATAATCCTTAGACAGCACGGTCCATCTCTGGGCAGGTTTGGTTGTTGAAAAGTCTTTCTGACATTAAATTGAAATCTTTCCCCCTTATCATTCCTTCTCATTGAAACACTTTGGAGACCTATGGAACAAGTTCTACTTTTTTTAGAGGTCATATAACTCCAGAGTATTTTATTTTTAGGAAAAAAAGCCTTAGTTCTTTTAAATATTTCTCTTAGAATATGGGTTTATATCCCTTCATCCTATTTATCTCATTGTTCTCAACAGACCTCGATTTCTTCAATTCCTTTTAATATGTAATACCCAAAAGTGAGCACAGTTCCCCAGATCATAGAAATAGGTTTCCCTCCTCATTCAGTGAATTGTACTTTTATGAATTTAGCCTGTGAACATATTTATTTTTATTTTAGTTTAGTTCTTATTTTGACAGCATATTGCATACTTACTAAACTACCAAAAGAAAAAAAACTGTTAACCCAGATTCCTATATCCAGCAAAGATATCCTTCAGGAATGAGGGGTGAAATTAAGTCACTCTCAGGAATCCACTATTATAGTTAGAAACTTCAACAGCTTTCTATCAGAAAAAGACAGATCCAGCAGGCATAGTTGAACTCAATAGTACCATCAATCTACTGAATATAACTGACATCTATTATACTTCATCTGACAATAGCAGATTATATATTCTTCTCAAACTCATGCAGAACATTCACCAAGATAGGCCACTTTATGGGCCATAAAGCACACCTTAACACATTTAAAAGAATAGATCTCATATAAAGTATGTTCTCAGACCACAGGGAAGTAAATTAGAAAAGATAACAGAAGAACAGCTAGAAAATTGCAAATATTTGAGATAAGCAATATACTTCCACATAGCACATGGGTAAAAGTAGTCTTAAGAAAAATTAAAACATATTTGGAACTAAATAAAAATGTAAACACACCTGTCAAAATGTGCGGGATACAACAAAAGCAGTGCTTAGAGGGAAAGTTATAGAATTAAATGTATATATAGAAGAGAAGAAAGATCTAAAATAAATAATGTAATCTGCCACCTTAGGAAACTAGAAAAAGAAGTGGTATATCTAGGATCAGGCATAAACATGGCCACAGAGGGCCCAAGTAAGCTGCGTAAGGAAGAGGTCCCTCATGTCATCCACAAAGTTGCATCAGAGCTTCTCCCTCAGCTCAAACCTACGACCACATGGGAGTAGTGAGTCCTTTATGACCAGATGTTGGAGTAAAAAGGCTGAATTTAGTTCAAGGATAGGTCAAATTGGTATAATAGACTATAGAGGTAGATCAGAAAGATAGCAGTGAAAGGGGAAATCCTCCCAGTGGGCAGAATTTCTGGTAGTGTACTTGGTCATCCACTTTGTATGGAAAGAGAAGTGGTCTGGGATTACAATATATGTGGACTCAGATAGTGGTCAACAACCAGTTGGTTGATTGTTCAGGACCGTGGAAAAGGAAACATCAGGGATAAAAAAGGTCTGGAAAAAAGGCACATATTTGGAATTATGGCAATGGGTAGAAAGTGTAAGGATCTTTGTAATTCATATGAACGCCTATCAGAGAGTGCCTATTACAGACACCAAACAACCAAGAAGACAGAATGACTTGGGCAGTTAACATCAATCTGCCTCTGTTACTGAACACCCCAGTGCTGGCACAATAGGCACATGAATGAAGTAGTCATTGTGACAGAATTGAAGGCTATGACCCCACAGCAAAGGCTCCCAGTCATCAAGGATGATATAGCTACTGCTGTTGACAAATGCAAACCACTACCATCTGTCAAGGAGATAACCTGGCTTCTTGGTGTCAAATAGTCCAACTGGATCCCTTCTATCCTGGAAAAACAAGTGACTCATCTTGATTGGCCTCGACACTTATTTCGGTCATGGGTTTGCCTTTCTTGCTTGTAGAGCTTTATCTAGCACCATATTTGAGTATTTATTCTGCTGACAGGATCCCACATAATATTACATTGGCCCAAGGGACCCACTTTACAGGAAAGGAGGTGTAGCAGTAGGCATATGACAACAGAATCTATGAGTCCTGTAACATGCAGAAGCTTTCAGCCTGATGGAGTAATGGAAAAGCCCATTTAAAGGTGCCTCTGAGGGGCCAGTTTGGACATGATAACCAGTGAAGATGTGGTGCCATCTTCCAGGATGCAGCATATACTCTAAATCAATTACTGTTATATGAAGCGGTTTCTCTTAGAACATGTGAGTCCAGTAAGCCAAGGGTGGAAGTAGTTCTTACCTTAATTCTCAGTCATCTGTTCTTTAATTCATGCTTCTCATCCCCACGATTTTGGTCTATGTGCATTTAGAGATCTTGGCTCCCAGAGGGCTCCCAGAAGGGAAATGCTTCCACCAGTGAGCACAGCAAGAGAGCTATTGAATTTCAAATTATGTGTGTCACCCAATCACAGTGAATTCCTTATGTTGAGAGAGCAACAGTCAAGGAAAGGAAACACCATCCATGAATAACTGATCCTGGTCATCAGGAGGAGGTAGAGCTGCAGAAAGAATATGGAAAGAGCATGTTTGGCACCGGGTACTGCACTTGAGTGTCTCTTGGTGCTCTGTCACTCAACTTCGAAGTAAATGAATAAGTGCAGCAGCCACAGCCTGACAAGGACAGGTGATCAGGGCAGGGGGTGGGGGGCGGTGCTCGGACTTCTCAGAGATGAGGATCTGGGTCATTCCATCAGGTTAGTCGCCTGCATCAGCAGAGAGGCTGAGGGTGTGGGGAATCTAGATTGGATAGTGAAGGGAGATGAGTGTTATTTGTGGCCTTGAGACCAGCTTCTGTGGCAGGGGCTATAGTTTATCTCTCTGATCTTCCTTTTATAAATTTCTCTCATGAATAGAGGTCCATCGGAATCCTGAATTAGCATCTCCCAGAACTTACACAAAGATCTAAGTTGTAGAAGGGCGGACTGTAGTAGAAGCTGTAGGACACTTCCTGGATCTCCCTTCTGGCCCTGTACTTCAGCACTGAAGTCCTCATCCCCACAGGTGCTGGGAGTATTGACAGCTAACAGTTTGCAAATGAATTCTCCTTCCCAGTAATCACCCTTAGCTGAGGAGGGCCACCTTGCTCAAAGTCATACCCCCTTGCTGGGGACAGCTCTTGTCCAGTGATTGTCAATCAATGAAAATCTTTAAAGGCTCAACTTTTTTGTTCCAATTTGGGGCATCTCCATAGGGTCATCCTTGCTCCAGAGCTCCTCATAGGATGAGCTGAGTTGAGGTCTTTGTCGTGACTGTGTCGCGGTTCAACTTCTCCCTCTGCCCAGTCCTGGTTTCTTCTCTCCCATGTGTTCTGGAGAAGGCGCTTCTTGCACACAAACCTCAGATTCAAGAGTCTGCTTCCCATAGAAACCAACCTGCAATAATCTAAAGAGTTGGGTCTATCCTTTCCTATATGTTCTTAAATATAACTAAGATGTCTTTAAGAAAAAAAAAATCCTTTTGCTTTCCTTGCTCATTTGGGGCATTCACTTTCTAGATATTAATACAACTTTGATGCTGTCATATTTTCATCTTTGGCTCAAAGCTCTGCTTTTCGTCTGTTATATTTATCATTAGAAAGCAAGGGATTATCAGTGAGGTCTCTACACAGTCACATGGGTTTGTTTGGTATGCTTCTTGCTTCTTTATTGGGATTATTTGTAATAATCTAGTGAGTTACTTTTTCAGTTCTTCCCAAACTTTATAGCTGTTTCCTCATCTGCATATAGGCATCTATATATTTTCTTTGAATCTTTTGTGTTCTACTTTTGTAGAGACTTGGATACATGTATGACCCAGCCAGACATGTTATGATTAATTTCTCTTAAAATTCAAATGTCTAGGCCTGCTCTAGTTGTCTCCCCTCTCCTCTTTACCTTCTATCCCCCGAGTATGAGCTAACTGAGAAGTAAGACTAATAGTGCATTGAGAGGTTCTTCCTTAGCTGTCAGTAGAATTCAGAAATATTCTGGAGCCCCCTTCCTTTGTGTGAGATGAGTTGCCCCCTAAGGGTAACTCTTTTAAGTAGTGGGTTGCAGCCTCCATGGTTGACCCCATGGTATTTGAGCAGATAGACTGCTGGGCTTCAGGCCATGTTCTTGGTTTTCCCTTCTATCCTCTGATGGGCCAGGAGCCAGTCCAGCTCAACTGGCTGAGGCTCTGACCCTTTCTCTTAGCTTCTGCCAACTCTCTTTGTTTCTGATATTTCTACCTTGATCCAAATGTAGATCTTTGAGTCAAGACTGGTCAACAGGATGCCAGAAACTCTTTGCTTCCCAGAATGCCACACTCCTCTCAGCAAGCCTTTCACACTGATGCTGGCCCAAGTTGCACCTGCATTCTCTACAACTCACCTGAATCCACACAAAGACCTCAAACCTGAACTGTTAGCATTTACAGCTTGGGTGAGTTCCCTGCCTTGTACCAGCCACCTCAGCAAAATCCTTTTTCATAGTGAATGCCCACATACCCATCACTTCAGCTAGTACTCCTGTTTTGACAAATTAGTTCCTGTTAATGAGAATTAAGCCCAGAGCAGTAGTCCCCCCCAATTAGATCCACTACTCTTGGAAGAATAAAATTGCTGGCAAAGCAAGTGACAAATGTTCCAGAATTTCAGCAATTTTCTGCAATGTGACTTTGTATGAAGATTTAATTTAGGTTTAGTTGTGACCAAAATATCTTGCCTGTTTAATAGTTTTGTTGTGCATTTTTGAAAGTTAGTCTAGGTCTCCATCTCGGCAAATAGATTATATTATCTTTCCATAATTATATTATTTAAATTTTCCCTAACTTCATATTTGTAGATATTCAAAAGGGTAGGTATCTTTTTTAAAACAAGAAAAGCATAATTATTAACAGAAAACAAGTAGTATCAACACGTACACGAGGCACAGTAAAATAATTTCCTGGGGTTATGAAATAGAGAACAATTTATATGACAGACACTCTAGCATCAACTATATACTGGGGGGGGGGAAATATCAAGTATTAAGAACATCTCAGAACCAAGATATTCTAAGATTTAGCAGGTAGATAGTGGCTTGTAATAAAACAGTAATTAAATGACAATGGTTACGTTATAGTAGCCTAATAACTGAAACACTTGATCTTTCCAAGGACAGATAAACAGGTTAAAATACATTACATTTTTTAGGATTTCCTAAACTAAGATCTTACACTTGTAAACGTTTACTTAAAATCATTAGTAGCTTGATCTCTTAAGCAAATTATACTTAGCTTGGGCCAATATTAAATTTCATTTTTATTCTATAGCTCAAGTATACATTCTGGCCCTGGATAATCCATAGTAAATGATTTATTCCATACAAATGAAGAATCATTTCATGTGATCTAAGTTGCACAATTTAGCATAGCACCACCCAAAGGCAAGCCTATACTTTAGATCAGTATCTTTCCTGAACTCAAATAAGTGGCTGCCTGCTTTCCTTCAAACCAGTATTCAGTTAAATGAGAAGTAATAGCCTGGGATACCTCTGCTTGTTGATTCCACCTCGTTGTGCTAGAATAGTGACTTGAATTTAAGGAATAATTTTTGAAGCAAGATAATTTAAGACCACTAAAGAAGTGACAAGGGAACTGCATTGCTGTTTGTCTCAAGAAGCCATTCTGTGTTCAGTTTAATGTATGTCCACCAATGCAAGGCAAATCGTGGGTGGACTGAAGCTTCAGCCCCCACCCCCGCCTTTTAATTCAATCTAAATACTCCAGATCTTCTCTTGAGAATTAAAAACAAAACTCACGTTAAAAGCATCTTTAAAATTCTATACTTGAGTGAAAGATTTGGAAATAGAGGGATCTAGACAAATGGGGTAAGAGTTGGGATAGAGCTGTCCTCTAATTCAAGGTTTTACAAAGCCGAAGCTGGGAACCCAACAGTCGGGTACTCCTGACATGCTTGCCGGAGAACCCGATTTTAATAGAGGTTGGTCTTTTTCATGATGCGAAGAAACTCTTCTTCGTTCACTTCGCCGTCTCCATCCCGATCGGCTTCGTCAATCATTTCCTGCAGCTCCTCATCAGTGAGGTTTTCCCCCAACTCGTGGGACACACGCTTCAGGTTTTTGAAAGAGATCTTCCCAGTTTCATCATCATCGAAGAGCCTGAAAGCCTTTAGAATCTCTTCTTTGGTGTCTTTCTCGGCCATCTTCTGAGTCATCACAGCCAAGAAATCATTGAAGCTAATTTTCCCCGTACCTTCCTTGTCCACCTCGGAGATCATCTTCTTCATCTCTTCCTTTCTGGGTTCAAAGCCCAGCGCTCTCATAGCCACCTTCAGCTCCTTCACGTCGATGGTCCCACTTCCGTCAGCATCGAAGAGGTCAAACGCTTCGCGAACCTCTTGCTTCTGATCTTCAGTGAGTTCAGGCTTAGGACCCACCTTTCTCTTTTGGCTGGTAGAGGGCACGTTTGGCTTCTTAAAGCTGGAAGCCATCCTTCTGCGGCGGTTAGTACCTTCAACGGTGCCACAGCGGTCACAACGCTCGCGCCAACCCCTCTCTCCTGCCCGTGAGCGCGGGCACAGGGCCTCCCTTTATTCGTTCTCTAACTCTTCTCTTGTGTCCTCTTTAGTGAGACCCAGCTCACAAAGCCCGTCATTTCTGCAAGATCTTATTTCGTTATAATCCATAGCTCCCTCGGTGATTACCCGGTTTCCAAGAGCTGAGACCTGCTCTGGCAATAACTGCCTGCAGCCACAGTTGTCTTCTATAATGCACTGACACTTACTAGTCTTTCCAGGTTTATACGGTTATTTAGAGGTTCTTCGTCTCTCTTCCATACTAATTTAAAAAAACCTCTTGGTCTGAGGTTACCTAAGGGTAAATTTAGGATAATCAAGATTGAGTTTGATCCCTTGGCATTACATGTGGGGAAGATGGAGGAGAGAATATTAAAAGTCACACCATGTGTTCAAACTGACATAAATGGAAAACAGATAAAATGGAAAAAGTTATGTATAAAATTTGTGGAAGTTTGTCTCCTGACATTATACTCAACAATAATAAAACTTCACTAGCTTATTTGGCATACACTGAAATATGAAATGTAATATCCAAATGTATGATTTACTTTCAGTGTTTCAATTTTACAAACTCAAGATAATTGCATTTGAGTAACAGTCATAATTTCATTCACTAGGCTTTTGATTTGGAGAAAGGGGGGTGGAAACACTACATTCCAGTATTCTGGCATTTAAAAAATCTCTGGCAGCATATTACTCTCACTGTTAATCATCCAATCATGGCTATGCTGAAATCCACACTCTGATTGCCCTGCTCTGGCAGTGGACATGGGCAGATGATGCAGAGCATGTTGGGACTCAAAATTGCCTCCTGAAAACAGAGGGGCAAGAGGAAAATGGAAGCTTTTCAGGTAAAAAGAAAAATAAAAAGTCATCAGGTAAGCCCAAAAAGGAATTACCTTTAGAATTGCTCTGTATTTCTTTAACTTTTTTTTAACAGTTAAAAAAAAAAGCTGACTTTCACCATTCAATCTGTCATAAGAGAGGGCATTTTTAAGAGTTTTTATTGAGGAGTTTTTGTATCTCCAGAATCTAGAATTGTTCGACACATAGTAGGTAGACTAATATATGTTGAATAAATAAATGACAATTAATGTTGGTCTTAATATACTTCTGAGTCATTGAAATGAAACAACAACAACAACAAAAAACCCCAAAGGATTAAATTATGCTAGGAGTGTTTTACAAATTTAGGTTTGTTTTTTTTAAAATTAGTGGTCAGATATTGTTTACCTGACATGTTTAATTAGTTATATTTCACTACTTGCCCCAGTCTACATGTGACATAGTGGACAGAAGATCTGAGCACAGGGTTTCTAAAAATCAATGAAATTTACTTTGTCAAGCACTCATCACAGAATGTGTCAATGCAAAGCAGACTGGCAAGTAGACACTGCTGTTGCCAATCTTCCAACATTGCAATTCCTCCTGCTTTCTTAATCAGGTCAAACAACCTAAGATCTTAGCCAAGCCCATGCTTTATTATCTCTGTGACTTTGAGAAAGTCACTTAACCTCCCAGACTCAGTTGAAGCATCTGCAAAGTAGGCATAATAATACAGCTTCTCAAGAGGGCTTTTGTTCAATGAGCTCCTCCTGGGACAGTTCCCTAATGGGACTATACAGGTCTGGATAATTGTTAGTTGAGTCTGAATTCCTCCCAGACATTGTACATTTCTCTTGACACCCACTCCTCTGCCCAAATTCAAGTCATACTATGATGTGTTGGGAAAGACGTAAGTAGAGAAGCTGCCTTAGGTAGAGCTACATTTGGGCCAAATTGAACTCAAAGCACAATGGTTGTCATGGTTTCCAAATGTATACAATCAACAGTCAGGCTAAGGGCCACCAAGAACTCCCTTCATAGAAAACAGTGCTCTCAGCAGAGTCAGCTCTTGGTGGGAAGTTACTTTATGTTCATAATCTGGAATCTGATTTTGAAAAGGAGAGGACTTTTACATTAATCGTGTGCCTAGGATTGAACTTGGCTTCTTGCATATGCTGTCTTATTTAATCCTTGTGATCATTTCCCATTTTGCAGATGAAAAAAAGAAAAAATGAGGCCCAGGAGAGGTCTATAATGTATCCAATGGTACACAGCCAATAAATGGTGGCTTTGGGATTTAAACCTTGGCCTGTCTGAGTCTAATCCTGAAGCTTTATTTATACCATGCTGCCTTCTCCAAAAGCTGATACTATTACTAAAAAGTAGCATCACTGGGAAGATATGATACTGATTTTCCTCCCCAAACCTAACAATTATTAAGTATCTTACTTAGAAAGATTTAACAAGATTTTATAGGATCTCAGACAGGGTGCCATTCTGGGTCAAGTCATTGAGAGAAAGAGCAATATGCTTGATATTTACATTTATTCTTCTTTAATTCTGCTTCACTCCATTTCCTGCTTTCAGCTCTGAGTACAAGTTAGTGGGAAGCAGTCTGGGCAAAGTACTTTTAATTGGCATTAGAGTCTATATAGTGCTTGTGAAAATTAATTTCATTGCTTTAATATCACTTTGTAAGTTCAAATAAGATTTACATAAAGTAAATGAGATGTCCTGGAAAGTCGATAAATATGAGCAGTTTTGTCTTGTTTTGTTCTTACCCGTAAAATTCTCTGTACCAGAAAGTCCTAGGTAATATACTAAATTAGTTGTTGATTATCTGAGAGAGGGAGAGGAGATGGTTGTTTAAATCCAGTCATGGAAGCTTAACAGCTGGAAGTGGGTAAAAAGAGAGGCTGGAATTCCACTACAAGGTCTGGGGTCAGTTGAGACCAAGAGGAAGGACCTACACAGCTTGCTTATTCTAATTATTTGGTTTTCCATTTGACTTGCATGGCATGAAAAAGTGAGGCTCGGGAGCCTTTTAAAATTTAAGTTGCAGTCAGCAAATTCAGCAAATTCCAGGTACCACCCAAGGCAGAAAACATGCATAATAAAGTTTCTTTATTGCTACTTATTTACTTTCCAACATATGCAGAACAGAGAAAATACAAATGCTCGACACTTCTATGTAAGGACAACTATGCAGAGCGGTGGAGGTGTGACAACCAAACCAACAAATAACAGAACTAAACTATTTATTTTTGAATATGTGGAGCCATTTACAAGAAATGAGCTGAGCAGCAAGTTTTACAATCCCGATGGTCTTTGAGACTAGGAAGTCCAGCACAGTGACTCAGCTCAGGCCTTTTTGGCAAACCCAGGAACAGACTTAAGTGTCCAGCAAAGGCTACATAATTTCTCATTCCATGAACCCCAGAAATAGAGAAGTACTCTTCTCAAATAGAAAAGCAGAATGTGTTTTAGAAAGGAATTTACCAAAATCTCACATTGCTTCTCAAACTGTCACCCAAATACTCCTGATGGTGAAGGAGATTTAAAGCACTCCCTTGAGACCCAGAGAAACATTTGAAAAAAGCGTACACCAAGTATGAAATCCTGTGTTTATCTTTTTTAAAAATGAATGTTCTGCTCCATAACAGAACATTTGCTGGTTCTATTATGTTTTTAAATGATGGGCCATCGAGCAAATTTGATTTCCTCCAAAAAATGCACTGTGCTTATGTTGTGACTTTAAGTGTACCCAGAGGACATGGCCAGGTGCTAGTAGAACTTTTTATGCTTTAGCAAACTTGGATGTGAGATCTGATGTGGAGAAAAATAAAAATTGATGATGTTCTTCCCCCACCCCCAACCAGGATCCTCTCCACTTATACATCATTTGGATTTGTGAGTCAAAGAAGAGGGAGGAAGGACATGTGAAGAGGAGAGAAAGGATGATGAATGAATCTCTAGAGCATTCTGAATTTGGGGTGAAATGAAATGCATGCAAGGAAAGAATGACTGCCCACTCTTCTCAGAGCCCAAATTAGCCCAACTTAAGCATTACTTTGATGGAAACAAGCTGAGAAAAGACACAATCTATGTGGATATAAATTCAAAGCAGAACCTCACAGGATTTATGATCCAGTAGTTCACCACCTTGTAAGAAATCTGCAGAGGGCCCATCGAGTGCAGGCATGTAACAGAAAATGCAGAACCAAGAGGCCTGGGAATGGCTTACTTGGATTTTTAAAATATCTCAGAGACTAAGCTGTTGGTTTACTCTTTGATCCACCTTCTTTCATTCTCCAAGAGCCTGGAGATTTCAGCATCTAAAGCTGACTCCTCTGTCAACTGAGGAAAATTTTCTGCTCACCAGGAGAGGAAAGGTCAAAAGCCCACAGGGGTGTTAGTCACACAAAATGAGCCAAGTGGGCTGCATGCTAAGGGTGTATTTAGGGATTAGCAGTGACCTGGAGAGTTTGAGCCCTTTCAAAAGTCATTGGAAGTCAACTTAAAAAACAAAACCTACAAAATAACTGTGTAGGCCCAAGAAAACAGGTCAGGCAGAACTTGGCCTTTGGGCTGCGTGTTGTTCATCCAGTCCTTGTATTGGCCACTTCTGGTGGGGTTTAAGTAGTAAGGACACCTCTCAGACAAAAAGACAGAGCCAAAGGGAAAATTGAATTCTAGCCCAAAGTCCATTCATGTCTAGTTGCTTTAGCAAAGCATAAATATCTTCTTGAAGGATAGATCATGCCATAGGACCAGCCCATAAGGCACGGTGAACTACTGCAGATATAGCAATTACTTTGGTTTTCTCTCCGAACCAGCTTGAATGGAGAGGAGCCCACCCTGCCCACCCTGTCCCTGTGTCCTTTTCACCAGCACCCCTTTGGGCACTGAGGGCACCTCCGATTGGCAGTGGGGCTGATCCAGATACAGTCCTTGGGGACTAACCCTGAGGTCTTGTGTATGACGCAGCGAGGGAGCAGATTAGCTGGGGACTGTGACTCTTTACCACATATGCCACAACAGCCGTGTTTTCAGAGGTCTGCTCCCCAACTCACTAGGAATTGGGGAAACCAATTGAAAATGATAGTAATGTATATCTTTTATGAAGAAAGGACTAGTATTAACAAAAAAATTCTAAGAAGTGGATTTCAAATAAAAATCAGTTCCATGACTGCAATGCACATTTAAAAATAAGCTTCTGAACTAAAATACAGTTCTACTGCATTTCAAAGTTTAGCAGTTGTGTCAGCAAACAAAACATCAAAGGAAATGAATAGGTCATGTTAGTCTCCTCTGAAACAGCAACTTGAAATCCCCTCATGAACAAGTAATCATATTACAGCTCCCTCCTGCTGAGCCTCCAAATAAGAAAGGGGGTGCAATTAGAGCAGGAAGAACCGAGGTCTCCCTCATCCTTTCTAGTTGGCAGTTGACCATCCCCATGGAGGTTTTTCATTTAGATGTTGGTTAAACATCTTTTGAAACTCAGTGGGTTCAGCACCCGGAATTGCTGGCCCTCCCACTTTCCATCATGTTCTGCATTTGCTACTTTGCATGTACAAAGCCTTTTCCAAATTCCTTTGGTTTCTGGATCATTCTTATCTGAAATCCATGTTCTTTTGTTTTTTTTTTTTGTTTTTTCCCTTTGGCACCAATCAGGATTCCTTTTGCCCTGACTGCTGTGCATGAAACAAAGCTTAGAATGGGAAACTGGGTCATTTACTTGTAGTATTGTTTTCAATTACACCTCATACAAAGTGTTTGCCTGCCAGGGTGATTTCAGGCCCCATTGAATTAGAGTGAACCCATACTTTGTTAATTTTAGAGTTCCCCACATCCTCTAAGAACAGATTTCATACAGGCCCTTTGAAAAATAATACTTTAAGGATAACAGATGGGAATGAGACAAGGGAAGAGAGAGGAAGCAAGTAAGCTCTCAGATATAAACTCACACTTCTAACTCATCTACCAAGCTTGGTCGAAAAGGCGGGGAGAATGCGTACCTCACCACGAACCTGTCTTTGTGGACTTAACAAAATCGTGAGTATTTAGTGAATCCTAAGAAAGTGATAGGCAGTATTGAGCCTCTCTTTCTGCTTTAAAACTGAACATCCTAATTTCCCAACACAGTTGAATTTTAGAGATTAAAGCACAAACGATATATTTTATGATTAGATGTTGTTCAGAGTAAAGGAAAGGGTACTTTAGAATTCCTGATTCATTAGGGATTAATTTAGAATACAGAAGAACAAATAAATTTTAATTTAGCATGGGGCCATTCCAGAAATTTACAAGGCTAGGATTAATGTCTAGATAAATGGAATAAACTTAAGAACATTTTCAGGAATTGTATTCTTTATCTTACCAAAAAGCAAATATGAGGGGTTCAGAATGAGTATCTCCAAAATGTACTACTCTGGCATGCAGATTATTTTGAACTGAAATAATCTGACCTTCCCTTTACTGCCTAAAAGAATTTAAAATAGAGGGCCTGCTCCAGAAAGGGAGGTATCATAGATAACTATAATCTGAACTAGGTATGGTACACAGGGAGGAACATAGCAAAATCCATTTGATTTAAGTCCCCCCTGTGTCCCATTGTTTCAAGGAGGCCCAGCAAAACTTTATTTACTAAGCATTAACTCTTTTCATCTTCTTGTAAATTTTCCTTTCTTCCCTTTGAAGTCCTGGACCCCTGCTTTCCCTTTCTTGGTCCAGAATGACATATAGACCTCATTTTGCCTTACTGTCTTTGGAATTTTCATGCTTATGTGAATTCCCCAGGCACATGTATTAAAATTTGATTTTCTCCTGTTAATCTGCCTTATGTCATTTTAATAATTCTACCAGCCAAAACTAGGAAAGAAAGGGAAAATTTCCCCATCCCCAACACAGCTCATGGTTTTTCCTCTGACTGTTGTCATTCTGCCTCTGCCAGAGCCTATGGTAGTTCCAACAAGGAGAAACCAAAAATATTATAGCTATAGGGTACATTTTGTTTAAATTATGTAGTGGTATGTAAATTTATAGGTTTGTGACTATATGACCCATGTGTGTAGGGCACCAATGTGGTGGCGGGCTTGAGATAGAGCCTTTGAATACCAGCCCCACCCACTACTAGTTATATGATCTCAGGCAAGCTAAGTTTCAAATTCCTATAAAACAGAGTGGAAAAGCAGTTAGCTCATAGGGTTGCAGTGGCAACTTTAAATGAGATAATCCATGTAAAGAGTTTAATACTGTGCCTGGCCTTCTGCTTAGCAAATTTAGTGCTTTATGGTTGGCAGAGCACGTCTATAGACACACACAATCTTGTTCCACATCTCAAAAAGCCTACATTGTGTGTTTCATTGTTGCCATTTCATCAGTGAAGCACCTGAGACTACTCAGCAATTTTCCTGTTCATACAACAAGCAGCAGTGCAATGACTCAACCCATCCTCTGATCTCCACTCCAGTGCTCTTTCCTTATGGTCCCCCTTTTAAGTACAAGGCGGGTGACGTTATTTTAGACTTCATAAAGTCCCAGAGAGTATCAAAACTTAAAGCTTTATTCAGTCACATTTAGTAAACTAGGTAGAGCCTGGGCTGTTGAGCCAAACACATCTGGGTTCAAATCCCAGCTCTAGCATTTCAGGTTGTGCTACTTTGGTGCACAACTTCTCTGAACCTATCTCCTCCTTCATGATGTAGCACAATCTTCCTTTTGGGTCACTATTTGCAGTTTGAAGGATTGTCCTATTCAAAGCTCTGTCAAACTTAGTCACTTATTACCTATTAGCTACAAAGTTTAATTATTCCTTGAGGGTATGATTTGTGTTCTATAGGCTATTTCGATTCTCCTTAAGAATTGGTGTGATACACTAATAAAAAATAATAATATTTGTACTTTAAAAAGTACCATCTTTGCTTTAGCTTAAAATACACTTTTCCAAGGCAAGAATATGTGTATTTAATAAAGTGTTTGGAGGGGCTGCGTTTCAGTGGCAAGGCCACTGAGTGGATTCAATAATTTGGTACCAAGTTGTTAGGCCTATTCTTTGGTGTCATAGACTGAGCCACACGGTGGTGAGATTTTCAATGTGATTGCCATGTATACCATGGTCCGTCAACTGTTTACTGGCACTTAAAATTTGTATTCCCTGAATAAATATCTCCAGTTTGATGTTTATAACTTATAATTATCAGATTTACCTTAGTTTCTAAAAACAGTTGCTTAAATAAAAGAGATTTGTTTCTCTCTCTTGCACAGTATAAGCTCATCTGGCTACTCAGATATTCCCAGGGCACCAAGATCTTTCAATATTATTGCTCCTGCACTCCTAGTCCATTTGTCATTACATAATCTAAGATGGCTCCCATCATAGGCATCTTAGTTAGCAGAAAAGGAGATGTATTACCCCTTGCTTGAGTACCACCTCAAATTTTCTCAGGCCTACCTAACCACTCCTATGGTGCCCAGAGCTGTGCAGGTTTTGCCAGGTTGTACAGTTGCAACCTGGCTGTGCTTCACCTTGGCCTAGGCCCCAAACCCCTCACTTTCTGTTCTGGGGCTTCATGGATATTACAGCAAGTATAACTCAGTGGTGTAGGAGAGTTTTGACCAATGACCTTGACCGGTGACAGATGAATATCAGTGGATATTTCCCCCTTTGTCCCTCCTCTTCAGAAGGTCTTGTGGGATTGAATATCATTCACCTATAATAGTGGTGAACTCAGTAACTCATTCTTGTATTGACTCTCCCTCCTTCCTAAATAAACTTTCAGTTAAGCTTTAGCTTCAGATTCTACTCCCAGGGAAATCCAGACTGAGAGAGGGAGCACACAAGCCTTCTATGAACTAGAAGTTGCTCACACACCTTCTGCTTCCATTAGCCACATGTAGCTGCAAGGGAGGCTGAGAAGAGAATTCTTTATTCTTGATGGCCACGCTCCCAGTTAAAAAATCCACTGCTATGGATGAAGTCTCTGCACATGATTCATGTGCACGTTTCTTGTAGATAGAAAAATGTAGATTTGCACAAATACGTCATAGATAGAGCAGAAGTTTTGACCACTGAACTGAGACCCAAGGTTTTGTGTACATTCTTAGACTCGTTTCCTATGTGAACTTAGGCAAGGTGCTTAAGTCTTCTGGGCCTAAATTTCCTAATTTGTACAATGGCGATAGTGATAATTTCTTTCTCTGGGTGGTTGAAATAAAAATGAGATTGCAGATAGGAAAACATTTTAAAACACATAAAAGATGATGTAAATATAGGTTAGATTTGGTCACTGCCTAAATATAAGCAATAAACCAGTGACAAAATATTCCATTCCATTCTGTTACTATATTACCAGACAGATATATCTACCTGTGGCACAATCCATTTCACCTCATAGGTGGATGAACTCACCCAGCCCGTCCTGGGAAGTAGTGACGAGCATCGGGTAAACATTTGCTGCTTAAATGATTGCGCTCAGGTGGGTTCTTGCTGATAATCTTTCTTCATTTCATCATTATTTCTTTCTCTTCCAAAAGGTTATCTACCTTTGGGTTTTAGCCTTTTAAAAGTAATTATAACGAGAAGAAAATGGGACAAGAAGAGTTACTCATGATACTTGCTATGTGAGCTTAAAGGACAAAACTACATTCTCTCTCCCCATCAATAACCTAAACTTTCAAACATGTAGGAATAGTTAAGGATTCCTTCTGGACTATTTTAAGGAGCAAATTTATTAGTTCTATAGCATCTCGTAATCCTGAGGTATTTAGGAAAACTACATTCTTTGGATTCTGAAGCCCTGGCTGTTTCCCTGAGCTACTTCAAACAATGCAGCTTTTGCTGACAGGGCACTGTGTAGGCTAGCAGTGTTGTTGAATTGTAAGTAAATAATCTTGAAACAAATCCGTGGTTGACACACTGTCATATTGTGTTTACTGCTCCAGAGGAGGGATTTATTCCGAGGATATTGAAAAATTCCATTGCTGTCTGAGGAAAGTGACAATTGAGATCACCCATAAATTAAAGTGACTGCCCTCTGTACCACAGATATGGTCCAAAACATTGCACATGCACTAAAATGTCACATGCGAAATAGAACAGTGCTGGATAAAAATATATAACATTACTAAATAAAAACAGATACTGCGGATCTGACAGATGTTTAAATTGCCAAGTCTGGCTACAGTTAGGGCGGTACTTCTCCCAGGATTAATAAACATGGGAGTCCCGAAGTGAAATAGAAAAAGTAACTTCAGTTCAACTGCATCCAGCTTTGTTTTAGCATAGTTTTCATGATGTAGTTCAGGTTACTTTTTTAAAAAAATGCTTTAATATTTAACGAGCCAAGTGTATTTTATTTCAAGAAAGACATTGGTATTATAACTTTCTAAAAACCCGTACCTTCTTTGCCGTCTCCATCTCCCCCATGCCTGGCTCACTTGGGGGCTGGCCTGGCTTTGTAGATGGTGGGGGTTGGTGAGAGAGGTTGCTTATGAAGTAGGGGCAAATACTCAGGTGAGGAAAGCATCACCCACAGTCCTTTATTTCAGCAGAAAGTTCTCTAGGCTAACTCCATGTAAAACACAGCAAAATGTAATTACAGAAAGTCAAAAACAAAACTAGGACTAAAACTACATTTCCTTGTGCACATAATAACCTTCCTCTGATACCTTCTACCATCTTTTAAATAGGAAACGTGTGCTTTTTTAAGACAATTTTTCTATGTATAATGATGGTCATAGAGATACGAAAAAAGAGTTCTTTCACAATTGTGAGATATTCAACAGAGTGACAGTTCATCAGGGTGGAAAGAGCAGAAGCCTTGTAAATAATTGTATCACTGAGGATGAAGCTATATAACAAGGAAGAAGGTTTCCCCTCACCCTGTGGGTCAGAGAGAGCCTCCTCTAGGAAGTCCCCTTCCAGCCCCTCTGGCGGATGATTGTGAATTGTCTAGGAGGACAAAAGAGCAGCAGACTTCTTGGTAGAAGAAATAACATGTAAAAAAGAGTAAAAACAAGAAAACAAACAGTAAGTTCAGAGCAGCCAGTCACCCATCTGGTTGAGTACAGGATGTATGCATATGAAGGTAAAGTGGGGCATTGTGATGGGGAGTTGGATATGGCCTGAGCCCTGTGGAATTCTGCCAGATACTCATGCATGGAAGGCACTGGGGTGGCAAGCACAAGCCATGGAAGTCCTGGAAGGTCAGAGTCATGTAATGAGATGGTCTGGTGGAGATGTGGGTTTCCTTGTTGTAGACCACCAAGGTCAGGTGGCTGATGGCCAGTATAGCACACCAGGATGACCACAGTGCCTTATTTGTGTTTCAGCCCAAAGGCTCTGGTCTGCTGCACGACCATGAAGGTCCTCGGCAGCAGCAAGAGAAGGGGAAGACTTCTTATATAGCTCATACGATCATTCATGGCCAAACTTTATGATCTCACCTCCTCCTCCACCTACCCTGCCAACCTGGAGGGACCTCTTATGTCTTCATGCCTGTACCTTTTATGTGTTCCAGCCAATTAGACTCTTCCCTGCATATGAAGAGCTGGAAACTCCCCTTTATTTTATTCCTTTTTTATATCGACTCTATGTTTTATTCTTTATAGCAGAGAATGTTCAACAGTCAGATAATCAGTAAATATCCTTACTTGTTTCAGTTCTCTTCTGTAAGATTTCTCCACCACCTTTCTTTCTCTTTTTCCTCCTCCTCCTCACACAGATGTAATAGTAGGGAGAATAATGTAAAGGAACCCATTCAGCTACAATTACCAACTCATGGTCAATACTGTTTCATCATTACCCTATTCCCAGGTTTCCTGGAAGCTAATATTAGACATTTCTGCTGGAAACACTTCAGTACGAATTAAGAAAGATTTGACTCCCATGCCAGTCTGATGTTCCCCTCTCAGCCATATGCAAAAGTATTATTTTTCTGTTCACTGTCATCAGGACGTCTGTCCTCAGCAGTTTGTTGAAACGTCATTTGCCAATTAAAAAATACATTACATATGCAAAATGTTTCTATAACCAATAGTATATGAACTAAAAATATTAGAATAATATTAGAATAAACACCCATGTAACCATGATCGAGCTGCTGAGAGAGAGAGAGAGAGAGAGAGAGACTACCAGCATCTCCTTTTCCCTTGAACTTTGGGCTAATCATTTCCCACACACACCTGTGTGTGTGTGTGTGTGTGTCTGTGTGTGTGTGTGTGTGTGTGTACCATATATAAGTTTGGACCTCTAAACAATATATTGTTCAGTTTTTTTGCCAGTTTGTGAACTTTTCGTATACATAGAATCACACTGAAATATTCCTTTATGACTTTTTCCACCTCAACATGATCTTTTTGAGATTCATCCATGTTGATACAGGTCTATCTGTAGATCATTGATTTTCACTGCATTATAGTACTTCATGATTTAATCTACCATTATTTATCCATTCTAATATTGATTAACATTTGTGTTGTTTTTAGTGTTCGCCAACCCCCCAAAAATGCTCCTAAGGATAATAGTATACTGGTCCTCAGGCATATATTCAAGAATTTCTAAGAGTAAAATTGCTTATGTGTGCATATTCATTTTTATCAGGTAACATAAAATTGGTTTCTAATGTAGTATATCATTTTATGTCCTTATTAGTCTCTTTATAAACATTGTGCCTTGTCTGACTTAAATTTTTGTCCTTTGGTAGGTGTAATGTTTTTCCCTGATTAATAAAGAGAGTAAGCATCATTTTATATGTTTATGGGCCATTTTTGTTTTCTCTCTATGAATGTGTGTTTTTGCATATTATTATTATTATTATTATTATTATTATTATTATTAATCTTGTTCTTCATTATTCATAGGTGTTCTTAACATATTTTGGATACTGAAACTTTATTGATGTATAGAATGTCTACGAAGAGGGCTGCCAGCAATTCCTCCCATCCCTGTAGACACAGGCTACCTTCATCAGGACCTGGGGTCTACTTCTCTTCCTCTTGGATCTGAGCTGACCCCATGTCTTGCTTTGATCAGGAGAATGTGGCAGCAGTGATTCTGTGTGACCTCGGGGCCTAGGCCTTCTAGAGGCCTTGCGGCATCCATTTCACCCTCTTAGAAGCCAGCTGCCATGTGAAAAGTTCTGGCTATCCTGCTGGAGAGAGAGGCCATGTGGAGAGAGAGAGGCCTTCCAAAATGAGACACTGTGTAGAGAGGCCAAGGCAAACCTTAGCCATTAATACCACCTCAACTCACAAGCTATGCATATGAGTGAAACTGTCTTGGAAGTTCTAGCCCTAGCCAGCTGGATGCACGTGTGACCTCAGCTAATGACTCTGGAAGCAGAAGAACTGCCCATCTGAGCTCAGCCCAAATTCCTGACCCACAGAATTATGGGCAATATAATAATTGTTTCCAGCCAGCAAGTAGTTTGTTACACAATTGGTAATAAAAATAGTTTATTGTATATGTTTCTAAAAGTCTCTTCCAAGTTTCTGGCTTTTTTACTCTCTTTATGATATCTTTTGATTATCAAAAGTTTTAACATACTATAGCTGAATTTTTCAATATTTTCTTTTATGGTTAGTGCTATTTATGTCTTATTTGAGAAATCTGTTCCTACTTTAAGTTACTATATTTTCTACTAAAAGTTCTAAAGTTTTGCCTTTCACATTAAAGTTACTTAATCTATCTTAAGCGGGGTAAAGTATGAATCCACTTTCATTTATTCTCCATGTAGATAATTGTTTCAGCATCATCTACTGGATGGGCTTATCAATTTCCCATGTATGCTGGTCT
Organism: Pteropus alecto; assembly: GCF_000325575.1. Classification (NCBI taxonomy): domain Eukaryota; kingdom Metazoa; phylum Chordata; class Mammalia; order Chiroptera; family Pteropodidae; genus Pteropus; species Pteropus alecto. The sequence continues at coordinate 25,760,184 of NW_006442107.1, read as the reverse complement.
ATGGCTGGTTCCTTGATTCTGTTTGTCTGTTGGCATACTAATATCTCACTGTTTTAATTACTACAGCTTTACAATAAGTCAATCTCTGGAAGGGCAAATTCTTTTCTTTTTCATAAATATATTAGGTATGTAATATATTTTTTAACGTGGACACATTTTTATTATACTTAATCAGGTTATTCTAAATTTATTCTTTCTTTTCTTTGCTCTTTCATTTATTCATTCATTTGTTCACCCAGTAACAGTTTACTTTATTATATTCATTGCTACTTTTATTGGCTATATTCTTGGCTGTTTGGTCTTATAAATTTTAGTATCATCTTGTTAAATTCCATAATAAATCTTCTTCGAGATTTTGACTGGATTTGCTTTGACTCTATAAACCATTTGGGAGGGGGGATTATGACTTTAAATATTGAGTCTTTTTATCTATAAACATCTTATCTCTTCATTTTTTAAAAAAGTATTATTTAATATATTTTTAAAGTTTTATGACTTTCTACATGTTTCCTATGCATCTATGGACTTATTCCTCAGTATCTTAAATTTTTTGTTGCTAATGGTACTTCTTTCTTTCATTTGAATATTCTAAGCATTAGTAGCTAATGAAGAGAAATGCAGTTGGCTTGGTATATTGATTTAGTATTTTGTAGTTTTACAAATCTTTTTCTAATTCTAATAATGTATAAGTTTGGGTCTTTCATGTAAACAATGATGAAAGCTTTCGTTCCTCTTTCCAACCATCATGATTTTTTTTAAATATCTAATATGTTGGCCTGGACTTTCAAGTGTTGTTAATGAGAATTCTTATCTTTTTTCATGATTTAAAAAGCTTTGCTTTCAATGTGTCATGATTATAATGTTTCCTCTGTGTGTGTGTGTGTGTGTGTGTGTGTGTGTGTGTGTTTAGATACTTTAATAAGATTAAAGATGTTCTCTCCTGTGTCTTGTTGTTTAGGTGTTTGGTGTTTATTTTATAATTCTGAATGGTAACTGATTTTTCTTGAATTCTTTTTCTCCATATTCTAAGAAGATGTGTTTTCTTCTTTTAAACTGTTTACTGTTTACTTGACTTTTTGATATTTAGTCAACTTTATATTCTTAGAATACATCCAACTTAGTTATAATATATTTTTCATGCATTACTGGATACAGTTTGCTAATATTTTGTTTAGAATTTTTACATCTATGTTCGTGAATGAGATTAGCCAATACTTTTACTTTCTCTTATTGGTCTGGTTAAGTTTTGGTATTAAGATTAAGCTAGCAGAATAATAGATTTTGGGATTAATCCCTTTATTCTATAACTTGAAAATATTGTAAAGCTTAGAATTTTTTAATCCTTGAATGTTCAGTAGGACTCAACAGTAAAACAATAGGTTTGGTATTTTCTTTGAGAAAAGATTTTGAATTATTTCAAAATCTATAAGTTCTTCTTTAATGACTTCTTTTATGATTCAATTTCCTTAATGTATATAGAATTATTGTGATTTTTTATTTCTTCTTGAGCCAATTTTGATCCTTTAAATATTCCTAGTAACTCACATAGTTCACTTATCATTGTGAAACTTATTGGCACAAATTTCACATAATATTATTATATAGTATTTTAAATCTCTTCTGTAACTATAGTCTCCTTTTCTATTCCAAACATTATTTATGAATGCCTTATCTTATCTTTGTTTCTTGGTCAGTCTTGCAAGAGATTTGGCATTCTCGTTGGTCATTTCAAACAACTGATTTTTGTCTTTGTTGATCTTATTTAGTATAGCCTTCCCCTCCCCCTCATTAATTTCTGTCATCTTTATTAGTTTCTTCTTTCTATATTTTTAAAAATAATTTTTTAGTTTTCAATTACCATTGACAAACAACATTTTATTAGTTTCAGGTATACAACATAGCGATTAGACATTTACATAATTTACAAAGTGATTACCCCAATAAATCTAGTACCCATCTGACACCATACATAGTTATTACAATATTATTGACTGTATTCCTTATGCTATACTTGACATCCCCATAATTATTTTGTAACTATCAATTTGTACTTTTTAATTCTTTCCCCTTTTCCACCCATCCTTCAAGCCCCTTTCCCATCTGGCAACCATCAAAATGTTCTCTGTATCTGAGTCTGTTTCTGTTTTGTTTGGTCATTTCTTTTGTTCTTTAGACTCCACATATAAGTGAAATCATATGGCATTTGTCTTTCTATCTGACTAACTCTACTCAGCACAATATCCTCTAGGTCCATCCATATTGTTCCAGATGGCAAGATTTCATTCTTTTTTTATGGCTCAGTCATATTCCATTGTATATATGTACCATCTCTTCTTTATCTATTCATCCATTGATGAACACCCAGGTTGCATCCAAATCTTGGCTATTGTAAATAATGCTGAAATTAACATATGGATGCATATGTCCTTAGAAATAGTGTTTTGGGTTTCTTCGGATAAATACTCAGAAGTGGGATTACTGGGTCCTTCTTTGTCTCTTGTTATAGCTTTACTAAAAAAGTCTATTTTGTCAAGTATTAGTATTGCTACCCTAGCTTTTTTTTTTCATTTCCATTTTCATGAAATATCTTTTTCCATCCCTTTACTTTCAGTCTGTGTTTCTTTCAATCTGAAATGAGTCTCTTGTAGGCAGCATATGTGAGGATCTTGTTTTCTTATCCATTCAGCCACTCTATGTCTTTTGATTGGAGTATTTACTCCATTTACATTTAAACTAATTTTTGCTAGATATGTAGTTATTGCCATTTTATTATTCATATATTTTTTTCTTTTTCTTAAAGATGTCCCTCTAACATTTCTGGTAATACTGATTTGGTAGTGATGAAGTTCTTTAGCTTTTTCTTATCTTGAAAGCTCTTTATCTGTTTTTCAATTCTGAATGATAGCTTTGTTGGGTAGAGTCATCTTGGTTGTAGGTCCTTACTTTTCATCACTTTGAATATTTTGTGCCAGTCCATTCTAGCTTGCAAGTTTCTATTGAGAAATCAACTGACAGTATTATGGGAGCTCCCCTGTAGATAACTAACTGCTTTTCTCTTGCTGCTTTAAAGGTACTTTCTCTCTCTTTCTCTCTCTCTCTCTCTCTGTCTCTCTCTGTCTCTCTCTCTTTTGAAATGTGACCATTTCTTTAGTAAATTATATTAAAAAGGTGAGGAGGGGCAGCTGTGGGGCTCAGTCCCAACCCTGGCCCTGGCCCCACCCTGGCCTCACCCTGGCCTGGCACTGTCTGAGAGAAGGGGATCTGAGGGAGACCCAGGGATCAGGAAGTGTAGGGATGGGCAGGATAGGAGGCTTGGATACAGAAGTTAGGAAGGAGAGGCTACCAGGAGGGGAGTGGCTGGGGATATGAAGGGAGGAAGAGAGCAAGGAAAGGGAGAAGGGCAATTGAGGACCAGCTGGAGAGCTCAGATGGAACAGGTCAGGAGGTGGAACTATGGCAGAGTGAGGATGGAGGGGCAGTGTCTGGAGAGGTGGACATGGTGTTGGCCTTTTGGGTTCATCTGTTTGGTAGTGTTTCCTGGGTTTGTATGTCTGATTCCTTCACATGGTTAGGGAAGTTTTCTGTCATTATTTCTTCAAATAGGTTTTCAATTCCTTGCTCTCTTTCTTTCTTCTCCTTCTGGTACCCCTGTGATACAAATGTTGGTACACTTGATGTTGTCTCAGAGGCCCCTTAAACTATTCTCTCTCTCTCTCTCTCTTTTTTTTTTTTTTTTTTGCTGCTGTTATGATTGCGTTTCTGCTACCTTATCTTCCAAATTGCTGACTTGATTCTCTGCTTTATCCAATCTACAGCTGATTTTCTCTAATGTATTCTTTATTTCAGTTATTGCATTCTTCACTTCTGACTGGTTCTTTTTATGTTTTCTACTTCCACTTTTATTTTTCCTATCTCTTTGTTGAAGTTCTCAGTGAGATAATTGAAGTTCTCAGTGAGATAATTACAACCAGTGTTTTGAACTCTGCATCTGATAGATTGCTTGTCTCCATTTTTAGTTCTTTTTCTAGAGCTTTGTTCTGTTCTTTCATGTGAGACATATTTCTTTGTCTCCCCATTTTGACCGCTTCTCTTTGTTTTAACATATTAGGTAGGGCTGCTCTGTCTCCTGGTTTTAGTAGAGTGGCCTTATGTAGTAGGTGTCCTATGGGGACTCAGTGGCACATGAGCCAGGTGCTCACGGTGTGTCTGTTGTGTGGGTTGTGTGTGTCATCCTGTTGTAGTTGAGCCTTGGTTGCTGTTTGCACATCAATGGGAGGGATTGATTCCCATGTTGATTGGCTGGGAGGACGGGCTGGGACTACAGTGGAGGAGCTATTGTGCGGGGGCTGACCCTATGAGGAGGATTCGCTTTAGCAGGGCTCTGGTGTCTTCCGAGTCTGCCCTTTTGGGTGTATCATTTGTGGAGGTAGTTGGGTGGTGCTCTAGTGTGGTTTGAAGCTGGCCACCAGGCGCGTTGGTTCTGGTGACACTTGGGAGGGGCTCTGTTGCAGGCCAAGGTCAGCTATTGTGTGTTCCCTGCTTGGGGCCACTTGGTATAAGCTACAAAGTAATCTGCAGATGATTGCTGCTTGTGCTGGGCTTGGAGTTGCCTGAGAGAGGCTAAGTAGTGAACTGAGGCCATCTGCCACTAGTGCCGGGACTGCTCAGCAAGATGTATAGGGCACTCCGAGGCCAGATGCTGCTCATTTGGGGTTTTTGAATCCTTGAGAGATTTTTGGAAAGTCCGAGGCATGAGTCAAGAGAGGCCATTTGTATGGAAAAGCCACTGGAAGTGGCTTGGGTGTGCCTGCAAGTTGGGTGGAGTGGAGTCTCAAAGAATCACCAGGGAAGAGTAAAGGGTTTTAGCCAGGTTGTTGGAGACTTAGATATGGTGGCCACCTGCATCTACATGCTAGGTTTGGGGAGGGCTCAACAAAGGAACAATGGCTTCTGCTAGCACTTGTGTCTGGAAGAAAGCTGCCCATCCCTCCCTCGCCCGGAAGCCAGACAATTCAGTTCCTCCACATATGGCCCTGGCACCTTTCAAACTGATACCCCAGCTCTGGAGCTCCCAGTGAGTGAGTCTGTTAGCGAGTAATTTTACACGAGGGCCCTTTAAGAGAAGCAGCTGGGACTTCAGCTGCCCTTTATTGCATTCAGCTATAATCTCTGCTGGTTTTCACAGCCAGAATATATGGAGACTTCTCTTCCTGGCAGTGAAACCTTGGGCTGAGGAGCCTGGTATGGGGCCGATACCCCTCACTCCTCAGGGGGACCTCTGTAGCCAAGATATTCCTCCCAATTTATAACTGCCACATGCGGATGTGGGACTAACCTGTTAGCACCTACACCCTCCTACCAGTCTCCATGTGTTTTTCTGTATATCCTTAGAGGATTTTTGTTCAGCTGGACTTCAGGTGATTCTTAATGATGGTGGTTCTGTAGTTTAGTTGTAATTTTGAGGTGGTTGTGAGGGGAGGCAAGAACAGTGTTTACCTACTCTGCCATCTTGACTGAAGGCCTTCTTTCTACTTTTTCCCCTGCTACTCTTTTTAACTGTTTAAGCAGCATGCTTAGTTTACAAAATTCCAGGCTTTATTCTTTACTGTGATATGCATTTAAGGCTATAAAAATTATCTACACTCCTTTAGAATATTTAATGTTTAATAATTAACAATAATTATTAATATTTTAAACATTTATTAATGTTAAACAATTTTTGCTCTCCTTCACAGAGACATTAAATACACTTTATCATGTTTAAAATTTTTGGTTTACTAGCTTATGATACAACTACTTGAAAATTTAGTTCTAAGTTCACTTGATTTCTATCCTTGATTTTAATGACTTTTATAGCTGAAAAAGACACTTCACAAAAATATATAAATACAAAAATGAAAGATGTGTATCATTAGATGCACTTGCAAATACTGGAAATTTTTTTTATTTGTTTTATTTTAGTTCCAAGTACCAATTATGCAAGATTTTTGTTAATATCTGGTTAGAAAATTTCTGTCTTCCCTGATCTGAGGGTGTTGCTTTTCTGTTTTTGGCAAGTGGTTCAGAAACCACTGAGAATCTTCATTTGGAAGAGTTAAGAAATAATCTTTTTTCCAATGTAAGTAGGCAGATAAAAGAGTTCTAAGAGGTGAAACATATCTTTTAAGCAAGAAAGTTACATAATAATGGAAAGATTTCTAAACATATTCTGCAGAGACTATTCCCTGGTTTTTTTATCTTTGATGTAAAACATTTTACTAAGTTTCAGTTCAGCTGATGCCTCTTACTACCTTATGGGTATCTCATTACATTTAATCCTAATTGTACTTTTTTGTGTCAAAATCTAGATAGTGGATCATTTAAAATGTTTATTTGTATTTATTATTATATGTTTCAAACACACAAGCAGGTAGAGAAAATGAGAACGCGAACATCCACCATCCCTTTGTTTTTAATCCGGGTGGCTTAAGCATTCACTTGCATCCCTAGGTAAATAAGCATTTTATTGTTACTGCAATGCAGGGCACACATAGTAGGCACTCTACAGGTAATGGATGGTAGGGTGAATGTATGAAGGAAGGAAGGAAGGAAGGAAGGAAGGAAGGAAGGAAGGAAGGAAGGAAGGAAGGAAGGAAGGAAGGAGGGAAGGAGGGAAGGAAGGAAAAAAAAGGAAAGATCTAATTGTTTGGCTTCCCCTATAAACTGTGATCTGAAGGGAGGGACCACTTATTTATCTTTGTGTCCCAAGCATCTACTGTAATGCCTGCACATAGTAAGTGCTAAATATTTTTGGAAGGAAGGAAAGAAAGAAAACAGGAAGGAAGGGAAGGAGAAAAGGAGAGAAGGAAGAATTGTATATGTTCTTATCTTGATGTCTCAGTTAAAAGGAATGCTTAGTAGTTTTGGCTAGTTCAACTTTGACCTTATTTAAAATCTTTTCAATGCTTATTTTTAATGAAAGAGATCAAAAAAGATTCCCAGGATAGCAATTACCTCTCTATATGTGAAAATGTTTTCTCAAGGGATAGAAGAACTAGTGAATTCTATTTTCATAGTCTCAAGACTACTTCTAATTGCCTATAAATTGGAAAATATTTCTTTGTCTTTGATGTTATTCTTTTACTGTTTTTTTTTTTTTTTAAGATAAAAAGCCAGCAGAGGTTTGTGGCTTCTCTCACCTCAACCCTAGAAGTCTGTGGTGGGATAGATGATACAGTAAAACTTCTAGTCACTAAGAAGTGAAAGTGAATAAAGCCTAGCAAATAAATGGCTGCTAATACTCAGCATTGCATGTTTATAAGTAGGGGGATGCACACTCCCACAAGATACTTTACCTCATGCCAAGTTGTTTAATCAGTGCCTCTGACAAAGTTACATGGTTACCTGCAGTGAGACTCTGTAATACTTTTAGAAATCAACCTACCGTGAACTCTTGCTGTGAAAGTATTTAAATAATTAAAAACATTCCTTTATCAAAGGAGTTTCCCTCTGACGGTGGAATCCATAACTTCTGCAGCTTTTCTTTTTAAAAACACTTGGATGAAAGAGATGGTTGTATTTTATGAGGCACCAGACAACTTTTTTTTTTTTTTTAATGAGGCCAAACATTGTTCAAAACCTTACGTGACAAGAATCTTAATAATCATAGATTGGGGCACCCAGCTTCTTGTTGGGATAAGACATAAAGTCTTTCTCCAAGAGGAATGAATGGTATAACTGTGCTACATAAGGAGATGTTTGTATGTTTTTTGTTTGGATCTTGCCAAGTTGTTTTTGTTTATACAAGGAGTCACTGGGGAAGGAAGTCTCAGCAGTAAGTTTCAGGCTCAAATCTCCAAAGATCAGTGAGAAGGGAAACAGAAGTGCCTGGATGTGCGCACACACACAAAATTGTCACGTCTTAGTCATGGTGGTGGAAATACAAACAGCCTCAAGAAAGGCCTTGAGATTTAAGACGGGACACATCTGGATGGGAGGTCAAGAGGAGGATATGACGATGATCAAGTGAGAGAAATACCACCCTCTGAGCATTTTTTTTTTTTAAATAACAACCATTACGACAGCAATAGTTTCCATGATTGAAGCTATTGAAATGCACCCAGACAGGTCCAGATGGCCTGAACCACTCTCAGAATGAAAGAGTCCTGCTGTGGGGTTTAGAGATGTTACTGATGAGATTAACATGCCTTTGCGGTTATCAGAAGGAGCAGGCACCATCCCTGTAATGCTTTGTCCCTGGATTGTCCCCTATAGTAAAAATTGGATAATATGGAGAAGCCGTGTTGTCATGGCAACAGAAAGAGATGGTTATCAGGGAACCTGGAAAAAGAAACTTCTATTTAGCACACTAAGGAGTTCAGATTTATGTGGCAAGTTGTTCCTGCAGCAGAGCAGAATACCCAGCTAGATGATCTCACTCTTTGCCTTATTCCATTCACCAAGCAAACTTACAAGAAAGCAGAAAGACGGGCCCTGGTCAGTGGACCAAGTATGACACTCTCCATGGCAAACATATCTGCCATCAAATTGAGAAATGTGTTACTCATTCATAAATCAATTTTCTCAAGTGTGGTTCCTGTAGAAATTCATTCCCCAGACTCCAACATCCCTGAATGAACTGATTAGAGCAAGGTTTTGAACCAAAAGAAAAAATCTGAGGCCCAGCTTCCAGGCCTCAATGACCTCATGACCTCAGCTGCTTATAAGGCCCCAAATGACCTGAAGGGGTGCCAGGCACAACTCTGACTCCAGCCACCTCGTGCACTTTGGGAAGGACTAAGGGTCTGTATTTTAAAGCTGGCTAGGTTACTCAGTTTGCAATCAATTCTCCACTTTGTGTCTTTTCTGACCTTGGATTTCAGCATTTAGCATTGGTACCATGAACACTCCACTTCCTCTTAGTGTGACTTACCACTCACTTTATGGGACACTACTGTTTGTAAAGCCTTTCACATTCATGATCTCGTTTGGCCAATATAACAACCCTGAGAAATAGGTAGTATCATTATCCTCATTTCATGGATGAGAAAATTGAGGCTCAGAGAAGCAAGGTGAATCAGGTACGATCACTTAGCTAGTGCACAGTGGAGCCAGAACCTGAACCCAGATGTTCTAGTTTGATTTCTATTATGACATATTGGCTATATCCTTAAACCACTGATGAACAAACTTTTTTTTAGCCTCATATTCCTGTGAAAATATTTGAACATACACTCTAAACATACATATGATGTTAACTTATCTAGAAACTGTAAAACGTATGACAATGTTAATAAATTAATGGCATTATAGAACATACAAAAAAAACAGACATTTTTGGAAAGGGCAAAAACTAAAATAAATTATGTTTTTTAAAATAATTTTATTTATTAAGCAAAAACAAATTTTGCTCTGACTACAACTATTAATAATGTTAATTTTCAGGGAGGTGTTATCAAAACTTCAGTATTTATGGAAATCTTGGTTTAACGCTTTGTGAGGTAGTAATTTTCATGTTTGGTTCTCAATTCAATGTATTTTGATACTTTAAAAATGTACTCTTTATTTTGGAATAATTGTAGATTTACAAAAAGTCAGATAGTAGGGTTGTGTGTATCACTCACCCATTCCCCCATTGCTTACATCTTACATTACTGTGGTACATTTGTGAAAACTTAGAAACTGACATGGGTATATTATTGTTAAGTAAACTCCAGACTTACTTGGAATTCACCACTTTGATGTTCTCTTTCAGCCCCAGGATCCAACCCAGGGTCCACATTGCATTTAGTTGTGTCTCCCAGTCCCCTTTGGTCTGTGACAGCTTCTCAGTCTTTTCTTGTTTTTCATGACCTCGAGTCTCTGGTAGTATCAGCCAAGTAGCCTGTAGAATGGCCCCTCGATCTGTGTTTGTCTAATATTTTTCTCGTGATTAGACTAGGGTGATTTTTTTGGAACGAATGCAAAGGTGCACTTCTCATTATATGTCAGGGGTGCATGAGGGCCATATGACATCACAGAAATGTTAGCCATCACTTGGTTAAGGCAGTGTTTGACAAGTTTCTCCACTGTAGAGTTTTTTTTTTTCCTACTCTATTCTTTGGAAGCAAGTCACTATGTCCAGCCCACCCTCATGGCAGTGAGAAATGGGTTAGAAAATAAACTCTACCTTCTGGAGGGATTGTATCTACATATATTGTTTGTAATTCTTCTGTGAGGAAGACTTGTCTCTTTTTCTCTCATTTATTCATATCAGCCTTGACTAGTGGATATTTATTTTATAGTTGGTTATAAGCCAATATTATGCTATCTATCAATTAAATTTTTCCAGCTTTGGCCATTGGGAGTTCTTTTAGGTTGGCTCTTCTGTCCCTTTGACATGCCACCATGCTTTTGTTTGGGTGGCAATTCTCTACTTTCTAGTACTACTAGATGCTCCAGGTTTATCTTGTATTTTCCCTGCCCCAGCCCTGAAATTACTAATTTCTCCTATGGAGCCCACCCAGTTCTTTTTATTGGAAAATGGTATTTAGAAACCATTGTGTACTCATTGTTGTTGGAGTTTCATTTCTTCTAAGCCCATCCAGTGGACAGAACTAGGACATACATACAGAGAGATATGTGTACTAACTCACGTTTGCATACATGATGCTTGCTTGCTTTTTAGTAGACAACATGGAAAAATAGACCCAAAAAGAAGAATTACATCATTGATAAAATTTTCTAAAACTTGATACCTAATTTTCTTTCTCTTTCCTTCCTTCCTTCCTTCCTTCCTTACAACTGCAATGGGCTCTGACCTGAACTCCCTATCTCCACTCTGCCTCCTTCTCTCCCCTTCCCTCCCTCCCTCCCTCCCTCCCTCCCTACCTCTTTTCCTCCCTTCTTCTCTCTCTCTTTCTTTCTTTGACCAAACAGGTCTCAACATCTAGTTTTTACTCCTATAGCTTACGTGTTGTACGTTCTTAAGTAGTGAATGCTTACAATATTAATTTGTAAGCTTTTCCTCCTGACACTTAATTTTCAGTTGTATCCTCCAGTTATACAAAGCCTTGTGTTCAAATTTGTCTAGTAAACCTAAATATTCCGTGGTGTTAATCAGTTGGTTCTTAAACTGAAGTGCTGCATTTCTGTATTGTGCATTCAAAAGTGGATTCAAAACTAACTAAACTGACTGAAATTCTTAAAAAGAAACTATAAATTCTCTCTGCAACTTTTTAAAAAATGCAGATATCAAGGTTTTTATAGATGACACAGTATTTTTGGTAACAGAATTCTGTAATTATGGGAATTTTTCCAGACATCTAGCTTCACAATGCTTTTTTCCATAGCACAAATTTCATTCAGACAATATTTACTTTCTCACTCATTGTGAACACATCACCTTTATCATGAAGTGACACAGTAAGAGTGTCTATTTTTATTTATCTATTTTTTTATTGTGATAAACATATATAACAGAAAAGTTACCATTTTAACCATTTTTAAGTGTACAATTTAGTGGTAAAATTCACATTGTTGTGCAACCACCACCATCCACCTCCAGAATGTTTCATCTTGTAAACCTAAAAATCTGTACTCATTAAACGATAACTTCCCATTTTTCTCTCTCTCCAACCACCTAGCAAACACCATTCTATTTTCTATCTCTATGAATTTGACTACTCTAGGTATGTCATATAATTAGAATATATAATATTTGTCCTTTTGTATCTGACTTATTTCACTTAGTATAATATCTTCGGGGTTCATCTGTGTTGTAGCATGTGCCAGAATTTCCTTCCTTTTTCAGAGTGAATAATACTCCATTGTTTGTATACATCACATTTTATTTATCTTTTTATCTTTCAATTGACATTTGAGTTGTTTTTCACTGTTTGGCTATTGTGAATAATGCTGCTGTGAACATGGGTGTACAAATATCTGTTCAAGTTCCTTCTTTCAGTTCTTTTGGGTATATACCCAGAAGTGGAAATGCTGGATTATATGATAATTCCATGTTTAATTTTTTGAGAATCAAAATTGTTTTCCATAGCACCTGCACCATTTTACATTTACACCTGTAATGTACAAGGGTACTAATTTTGCCACATTCTCACCAACACTTGTCTTTTTTTTATTTTTGTTTGTGGTGTGTGTGTGTGAGAGAGAGATAATAGCCATCCTAATGGGTATAAAGTGGTATTTCATTGTGGTTTTGATTTGCATTTCCCTAATGATTAGTGATGTTGAGCATCTTTTCATATGTGTATTACTATCTGCATATCTTCTCTGAACAAATGTCTATTTAAGCCCTTTGCCCATTTTTGAATTTTTGTTTTTTGTTATTGAGTTGTAGTTCTCAATAAAAAAAATGACAAAAGATGTCTGTGGACATTCATTCCTTATCAGATATATGGTTTGCAAATATTTACTCTCATTCTGTGGGTTGCCTTTTCACTCTGTTGTAGTGTTCATTGATGCATAAAAGTTTTAAATTTTGGTAAAGTACAATTTACTTATATTTGCTTTTTTTTTCTCATGAGTTTAGTGTCATACCCAAGAAATCATTGCCAAACCCAATGTCATAAAACACTCTCCCATGTTTTCTTCTAAAATTTATGGTTCTGGCTCTTACATTTAGGTCTTCAACTTATTTTGAGTTAATTTTTGTATATAATATAAGGTAAAGGTCTAACCGAAGAGTATTTACTTAAAAAATACTATGTTGAGTAGTAAACTACTGACTGCTATTTGTCATGACAGTAAATTTGAAACTGTCATGTAAAAAATGAATAACTTATCTCTATATTCAACTATTCTTTCAAATGTTTTGCCCCAAGATAATCAATGGTATGGAAGACTATCTTGGTCAGTTTCCATCTTACTATAATCTCATTTTTAGAAAATCAATCTCAGCAAAGACATCTTTAAAACCTTGAAATATACAGAAAGTGAACATAAAATGAGATCCCCATTCTTTTCTTAGTAAACATAGTATGTGTGAACCTAACATACTGTTGGAATACAGGTTCCAGTGGCAGTTTATATTAAGTATTAAGAAATCTTAATTTTTCTTATTTTTAGAACAGAATTTTTATATAGACAGAGATCTTAATTTTTTTTCTTCTCACACCTATGGACTGCTGCTCTAGATGGCACAGAAGGGAGTTGGGGGTGGGCAATGGCCTGGGCCTGATTTTTGGTCTGCCTGCCTCACCTCATCCACCTTGGAAAGTTGTCTCTAGCTGCAGTGGGGATGGAGAGATGAGTAGTAGGCTTCTCTGGCCTGAATGTGTTGCTGCCCTCCCAGCTGGCACAACCACCAATCCCGTTAATCACTCAGGTCCCATTAACCCCTTGGTATCCCAAACTCTCAGCCCAAACAGCTTGCTAAGAGTTCATTCATTTTCTTAATTTTCTCATAAGCATATATAGCAGAAGCCTCACAGTTCCTGAGGCACCTGTCAGGATTTACAGTAAGAATTTGCTCAGTGAAATTGCCCCTGGGATCAGCACCTCCTGTCAGTGTTGATAAGCATTCAAAAATTGCTAGAAGGTTTTGATTAATTGATGTAAGTAGAAAAGCTCCCACTGGGACCTATATATAAGATTTGGGCTGTCTATATATGTGACAAAATAGTGACAAGCCATTTTCACTACCATCTTATGGAACTCATTAGCAATAGCCCATGAAAACTGCAGAGTCAGAATGATGACTACTTCTGTGCATGTTGCTATGTATAAATGTTTAACTAAAATTTAGAATCAGAGCAGGATTGGAATTATTCTGTTGTCTTACATCTAGACTTGCTCATATTTCATTTGAAAAGACAACCAGTTTTAAATAGTTTAGTGCAAGCATACTTATTTAAGCTGTCAGACAATCCATTGATTCATGCTGGATTTTCCTCAAACACTTTTTATGCTTTTCTTGGGATAGGGTCTGCCAGGACACATATCAACACCTTTCCCACCCCAGAACAACGCTGACACTCTTCTGGATGACAAAAATAAATTTTCTCATTTCAGCTTACTCATTTGGCAAAGCCACCACATCTACATGCCAATTCAAATAGAAAAAAGAGAAGGGGGTACATGAAAAAAGGAAGGGAAGGAGAACTGTTTTCTAATTAATCAAGATATACATATCAGCACTTCAATTTTTACTCCTAAAATAGCACTATGTCCCACAAAATTTGGGGCTGCAACTGAGAGTGTATGCCTTTCTATAACAGCAAAGAAAAAAATGTTGATGTAAAAGAAAATGCAAAATAAATTGAGATCTTAATTATTGTTCTCTACTATGAATGTGTTTCTGTGGATTAAATACTACCCTGGTTCACAAATATCTATTTTCAAACTGTTATTACCCATGTGGAGATAATTCCCAATAAAAGTAACTTTTAGTAATGCAAGGAAGATATTGTAAGCAGACCTACCTTCTGTTTCATGCATTTGATACATATAAGCAAAGAGCTAGAGGCCTGATCATTTCAGGCTGAGAGATAAGAAACAATTTTGGGGAGGAGGGAATATGTGAGATGGGACTTGAAAGGAAGGATGGTGGAAGGAGGACATTCAAGGGTGAAGAAATGGTTTGAGCAGTCATGGGTTGAGCTGATAAAGAGGTACAGAGGGTTGAGAACAGCATACACGTATGTCTGGGCTTCCTGGAATGTGGGGTGTGTGAATAAGTCTGATAAGAACTGTTAGAAGCAGAATGCAGCTGCCCTTAAGTGTGAGGGTCCATCGTAGATTTTTGAGTAGGGGAGTGAAATGTATTTCTACTACTAAGACAAAGGGTCCTTGTAATGGCTCTTCTAAGGCTGAGGAGAGAAGGGCTAGTCTGATATGAAGAACCTCAGGAAACTTTATCTTGGTTTCATGGAGTTAGACAGAGGCAAGGCAACACTCCAGGTTTAACTCTGAGAAGTGCATTTTGACAGAACATCATATATAATGTTATCTTATTTTCTAAATGTACATTTTGAAATCTGCTTTCAGTTCATCTCCTCCTGATGAAAAGTCATAGAAGCATTGTCAAAAGATATAGGATAGGCAAGCCTATGCTCTCCTATCATGTTCTCTATCAGAAGAGAATGGTTAGGAGATGCCTTTGTAGGTGTCATCCAGTAACGTTTAATTCTTGGGAGCACTTGGCTTCCCACGTTCACTACATGAACGCTGCCAAATCCATTTTGGAACCAAGTACCCCCAACATCTTGGTGCCAAGGCCATTGCTTGGGTCCATACATGTTTCCCCCAATTTCAGCTTTAGTAAATCAGAACCTAATCAAAATTATATAAAGAGGTCATATGAGAGCAACAACATCCTAAAACAAAATTGATTATGCATCAACACCCGCTGATTCTATCCATTGATATTCTGAATATTGTAGCATTCTTCTCAAGATCCGTTCCCCCTGTTCTTGGTAACTATTCCACTTTTATTTAAATAGCCACCCAACCAAATATAGGCATGTGCTTTAGGGGAAAAGATTACACCCTTGCATTGAAGTGCTGAGTGTATGGCTCAGTTTATCACATAATCTCAGCCTCTGGCCACCATTCCTGGTCAGGGATTGTCACATGGGCCCATTTGGGGTAATAAGAAGTAAGGAAAGTTTTGCTGGGGTCTTCAGAGGGCACTTCTGGAAGAATTAGATGGCATCCACCATGATGGGAACTTTATGGGAAAAGACAGTTTTAGGTATGATGATTTTTATTCTTTCATTCAACAAATATTACATGCCTATCATGAACTGGGGGCTATGTTCCTTGCCCTTGCAACACATAGACTAGAGGGAAGCCGGACACATAAATAGATAACGGCAATACAAAGTGGTGAGGGAAATTCACCCTGGTGTGCACAGTGTACTGTGAGAGGACCCATAACTGAAGGGATCGGGGAAGGTGTCTGCATGAGTTACCTACTGGGATGAGCCTGAAAGCAGGGTTGGGTGAGAAAGACAGAATGGGCACTGCAGGCTCATGCGACTACATGAGCCCATGCATGAGGTATTCACATGGGTCAAAAAAGGAGCTAAGATGTTTTGAAGCAGAGTGTCTTAGCTAAGCCTTCCTCTGCAGGCACCTACCCAGTAGGATAAGTGGTCATCTTGATAATATAACCGATGTAAGTGTCTCTGGACAAACAACCCAGACCACCAAAATCACATGCTTCTCTAGGAGAGAGAGAGTCACAGGTGGGAAAAAGAGGAATAGTTTCTGTTTGTTGAGTTCCTACTGTGTGTCAAGAACTGTGTTAGATGTTTTACATATTTTGTCTCATTTAATAAGCATAACAATCCTCATTATTAAAAAAAAGATGCATTTGAAATTCTGATAGGTTAAATCATTTTTTTAAGGTCACATAGCTAAGAAGTGATGGGTCAGGGATCTGAAGCTAGGTCATTCTGGCACTGAAGTTCAACTCTACAGTTAATTTTGCTTATATGGAATCAGCCTGAAACTTTGGTTTGAATGAAACCACTTGGTATTAATTAGAAGGAGAAATTGACAAATGCTATTTTAAATGCTTTGAACAATTCTCTGGAGAGCACACTTAATACCCAAAAGCAAAGCAAAAAATGTATATTAATAAGAACACAGCCATTCAAAAGGCAATTGTTCACCATCAGTTCCAAAAAGAATAAAAGGAGGGAGTTCAATTTCCCCAATTTTTCATGCCAAGTGCTCAGGCTCCAAGTTTCCTTCGCTGCTCTTTCTTCACCTCTTCTCCTTACACGTTACACATACACGTTACACTTTACGGCTTCATTCCATAAGATGTAAGTGGAATTTATAGGAAATGTTGATCACTGCCAACAAGTGAATACTCACATTAAACACGATTTAAAACAACCATCTTTCCAGTTGTTTATAATAACCTCTTGGAAGTTTGAAATTAAAATCTGTATCCCATCCAGCTATTTTTCCCGCCTCTTATGTTACACAAAGCCAAGAACTTGCCCTTGAACATACTTCATCTCCCAGGCCCACCACCCTGACATGCTCTGTAGCTAATTATCTCAATTCCTAAATATTAGTCCTTTCTCTTGTCTTCTCTGGTTTCCTGGACATGATTCACCCTCCCTGGGTATTTCATTGTTTATGTCAATGAACAAACTCTTTGTCTCTTAAATAGACTCTTTTCTCTTTCCTCGCCCTATCATCCCTCAATACCTTTTCAACAAAATGTGCATAGAATTTCTCTTCTTTAATAGGAAGAGATGCAAAAGTTGAGAGATTCCAAACTCCTCATTAAAGAGACAAGGTCATTGAGACCCAGAGAAATTATGAGATTTACCTAAACTCATACAGCCAGAAAGAGGCTGAATCAAATCAAGAAAGTTGGACCTTGGGTTCTAGTTCAATGCCGGTTCACCACCCTGTACAATCCACCACTGATTCACACCCATCCCAACTACTTGTCAATTTGGTATCAGAATATGTTGGCCCAAAGTAGAGGATGTTCCATTTTCATTTTTCAAGTGACATAGAGCATAGTAGAAGTCCAGGTGCAATCATCTTGGGTGGTTTGTCTCCTGGCCCAAATGCTGCATGTGTGCTCCTTATTCTGCAACAAGAGATTCTAAACCAAATTATCTTCCCAAAGTGGTCTCCACAAAGCCATTCACTGGTGTGCACCATGCCTCTTTCCAGGACACTTTAAGGGGACAAGATTTTAGCTTAACATTTCAGAGAGAGGATTGTAAAGGCAAAGTTTGTGAAGGTGGGTGGGCCTAGTGGGACTTCTAAGGCAGGGTCCAGAATTGCTATGCTATATAAACATTTTGCTGTGGAGGATCTGGGAGGGATGTGGCAAAAAAAAGTATTGCTTTGTTCCCATTGCCTTAAGATTTTTTGAGGTTATTGTTATTCAAATGAACACAGCAAACCACTCAGGGAAAAGAAGCATAAAAGCAGACTTCTCTTCTATGTGGCATGCAGTACTACACAATACTGCCCTAATGCTGCTTTGGGTCACCCATGTCCTGACAACTGCCTGGTGCGGATATAGCCTTTTAGGGGCCTTTTAAAGCCTGAAATTCTTGTAACTACTGGGAAACAGAGGGTGAGCTTATTGACATCCGGGGAGGTGGTATTGGTATGAAAGGAAAAGCCTCAGCACCTGTACTCGGTAGGACAGGGCATTCGAAGCTGGCTTCATGAGCTTGCAGATTGTACTTGATTTTATGCTCTGCTGTTGCTGTCTCGAAATGTTTAATAATTTCTGAAATGGGTCTCACATTATATTTGACACTGGGTCCCACAAATCATGTAGCTAGCCCTTCTGATGCCCCTCCCTCACTCTATTAACTTCCATGTGTAATTCCTTCTCTCAACTAAATGGAAGGAACTGTGTTCTACTCATTCTTGTTTCCCATCTGTGACTAGAAAATTGTGTATTGATTATCATTAGACCATGACTTTTTTCCCTCCCTTATCAATACCCAACTTTATTAGTGCTCAGAACTTCATCACAAACAAAAATCTACATGGAGCCTTTATTGGGTGCTTATTTCTAAGCTTTCTTAGCTCTAAGATACTATGATTCTAATTTTCTTCTTGATTGAATTTGTAATCAGGTCATTTATAGCTTCTCAAAATTACTTTCAGAAAGCTTGAGAGACAGTTTTTGTTTACTATAAATAAAAATCAAAATGTCTTACATAAGACATTTTGTTGCTTCAGAATATAAGATTGTTCAAAACTTTTTTCTAAAAGATAAGCAAAAACCAGGGAGTCTTTTCATAAAAATTTCCTTCTAAGAACCTTCTAACATTCTAAGAAGGTTTTGGCAAATTTCATGGATAAATGAAAGCAATTGGGAATATTAAGGCTATTGGGAACAAGAATAAATAGATCATTCTATTATTAACCATGTCTGGTTAATACTTTAATAATCATTTAACATTAAGATTTGTATTAATTAAATTCAATTTTAACGGTGTTTAGTAACAAGAAACTGGGTTACTAGTAACTAATGTCTTGAGTGAATTAGACCCAAAACAAACAGTAAAAGGGGGAAAAAAGCAAGCCGACACAAAAGATCAGATGCTTTTATACAATTTTCCAAAAATCTCAAGTTCAGTCTCTTCTAATGCAAAAAAGAATTCAAATTGCCTTTCTTTCACATAACCATGGGTTCGTTCTTCATTTTTGGAAAGTTCAGTGGTTCCAATTATTCATTTTAGGTCAAATGTGTTCACTCCCTTGGTAAATGTTTACTGTGGATTGTTAGGCACAAATCACAGAGGTAGGTGCCACATGGGCAGAGAAGGGATTAACTTCATTATTGTCTTCAAGGAGCTCATTCTCTAGGTGGAAAGACTAACACATACACTAACACCTCATGCCACCAGACTGTGAGTTTTGATCAAGATGTGTCTTAAGTTACCTTTGTCTAGTACACATCTAGCACAATACCTAGAATATCTAAATGTGCAATAAATATTCATAATTGACTGACTACCTGAATGAATGAATGACTACTCCCAAGTGAGATATTAATAAGCTTCTCTTTTTCTTATAAATACCAATTCTCTTTACATGGCACCAACAAAACCATTGAACAAACACCTTTCAGGGGAAAGACGTACTGGCTCGTTTGTCAGCTGTATTAACCTGAACTGCTCTATTTGAACTTTTTCATATTGTCTTCAAATAGGAAAGGCATCATAACAAATGATTTAGCTGTTTTTTTAGTTAGCTTTAGTTAATAACATGAAAAATTGGAGGTAACCTTAATTCGACAACCTAGGATTGGATAGACAAAATAGAGTACATACATAAAGTGGAATTCTATGAAGCTATTACAAATCCTGTTATAGAAATATATTTGTGGGTATGGAAAACATTCATGATATAACACTAAGTGAAAAAATCAGGCTAAAACATAGGTCTCATTAATATCATTTGAATATCACCAAGGAGAGGCCTACAAGTGGGTTCACTGGGCCGACATCAAGAACTGCTGGCTTTGACTTGTATTTTTCATGTATTTATTGTTGATCCTACCCTAGAATGTACCTGTGCTCCTTCTATCCTCAGTTTTAGGGTGAGATTGATGATAAGATAGATGAGGCAGTAAATCCAGAGTATTAAATTTAAGAGAAGACTTTGAATGAATGTATCCGGTTTGCCATGGTACTTACAGGCTGAACCAGAAAGTACTGTCTGAGCAATTAGATTTTTCCCAATCATTTTATAGTACTGATTTTACACTTAAGAGCTTATCACTTAAACCGGATCATTACTGTTATTATATATAAATTGGTGTATGCAAAATTAACCCTAAAACACAAGTGTGAGAGGGCATAGGAAGACAGTCAGGAAAGCAGATGGTCTAAGATTCTGGACTTCAAGTCCTGCCTCTGCCACTTAATAGTCCTGTGACCCAGTGGAGAATACTTTCTCTTTTAACCTTGTTGTTTGTATAAGGAGCGATAGGGGTTATAAATAGCCACCTGGTCTAATTCCCAGGCTGATTCCCGTATAGGACAGTGCTCTGTAAAGTACAAAACTTTATGAATTTCTAAGGTGTTCTTGTAATCAGATGATGACTAGGAACATCTGAGTGTGGGGGACTTGGGTTTTCTAATCCCTGCTCTGGTTATAACAACAGGAGACAGTCATTTTATCTCCTCAGGCTCACTGACTCATAGAGAAATGTAGTTTGCCTGGGTACTTTCTAAAGATACTTCCAACATGAAAATTCTATTATGTTAGAAAATAACCTTTATGTTTCACTGTCATTTTTAGTTTTTTCATATAATGAAAGACTAAGTCTTGAGCTATAATGTGAGAGAGAATGTGTCTGTGAAGGAGGAGGTGTTAGGGAGCTACAGGGAGAAGGAGAGGAGGGTAGGGAGGAAGCAGGAGAGGAAATTGGGAAGGGGAAGAGTGATAAGATAATACAATAGGCATCATAGATTGGACAAACAGACCACCCAGAATTGAAGACCCCTGATTACATGTTCTGAGGAGACAGGAACCCCACCTACGGAACGGATATTGATGCCTTGACAAAGCCTTCTCTGGCTGTGAGTGAATCCATCAGACTTACTTCCCTCCACCCTCAGCTCTACCAAGAGCTTTCTCTGCCATGCCAAGACTTGATTTTGGTGTGGTCTTTGCTTTTTCAATTTGTTTCTCAGAGAAAAATGACTTGTATCTATTTTAGATATTGTGGCTATGATGAGTGAAGAGCATAATTATTGGGAATAATTACAGACAAATCCACATTGAACTATGGACAATTTTCTACTGAAATAGATTTTTTTCCTACTGTTCCCAATTAGGATTCTGCCTTCTGGGATTCAGCTTCAAAGTCTGTATTTTCTCCTTGTGGATGCCGGAAACATCGTGTTACGATTAATGTCTGGACAGTAAAAGACCTGACTGCATCTAGCTAGGTCTTCACAGGCTGAGGACAGTAGGAAATAAGAGACTGCACTACTTGGTTAGGGAGGTCAGACAAACCAGTGTGTCCAGGCAAAGGCAATAAATGGCCTAATTAACATTTATTTTTGGCCCGAATTATTCTGGATGGTTAACTCCGTACTTTATTTCATCCTGCCTTTCTAGGCACATGTTCTGAGAAAGAAAATAAAGTACCAAAATTAAATTCACAAAACATGTCATTGTATAAGGGCCCTTTCAAGTTTTACGATGGAAAGAGCTGGAGATCCTGGAAGAACAGCTTCTAGGATCTCAGAATGTAAGGGCTAAAGAGGACTTTTACTTTACAAACAAGGATTCAGAGCTCCAGAGGGGTTGAGTGACTTACCTAAAACCCTCAACTCACTCAAAATGAGGCCAACAACAGTCATGACCCATAGTCCATTCATTTTTTTTTTCTACCACATCACAAGGCCTGTTAAGTTAAAAAGCATTTTGAGCTCGAAACATAACATGTCAGAAGTAATGTTCTAGTGCAGCAGTCCCTAACTTTTTGGCACCAGGGACCGGTGCCCCTATGAGAACCTAATGCCTGGTGATCTGAGGTAGAGCTGAGGCGGTGATGCTAGTGCTGGGGGGTGGCTACAAGAACAGACGAAGCTTCACTGGCTTGTCCTGGTTCCTAACAGGCCATAGACTGGTACCAGTCCACAGCCTGGGGGTTGGGACCCCTGTTCTACAGAGACATCTTCAGGTATGTTTGACTGGCATCTGAACAAGCCTTTGTTGTAAAGTTTGAAGAAATAAGTGCAAAAAGAGATGATCTAAAAGCTATCTGTTTCAGGAGAAAGCAACTTCTAAGAACAAGTTCTAAATTTAGGCCTTGGTCTGCCCTGGGCCTTCAGGAATTAGGGAAGTCATAGCCCCTGAGTAAGTGTGAGTGGCAAAGGACAGACCTGGTCTTTCTGGGTAATTATGGGCTCACATCCCTTGTGTCTGAGTTGTGAGGACTTTGTGGGAGACACCAAGACCATCGATAACTACAAACAGCCAGAGGCTACAAATTATTAGAGAGTACATCCGTTAAAATAAGAACAGAAGCAGTGGAGAAAAGGTAATTGAATTAGCCATCATTCTAGACATAGGTAATTAGATTGATCACCAAGATGAGGGACTTTTAAAAGCATCTGCAAGACTGATAACCAATAATAGCTGGCACTTATTGAGAGTTCATTATGTTATTTCCCCGATTTTACACTTAAGGAATGCAAGATTCAGAAAGTTTAAACAACTTGCCCAAAGTCACTTAGCTGATTAGTGGGACAACTGGGATTCAAATTCAGGCATGTATGACTCCAACGCTCACACTCTGACCCCTTACCTAGTGATGCTGAGCAGCTCCCTCCAAATGGTCCACTGACTTTTGATCCATGTGTAATTTATTGTTCTCTACAGCTGAGGGTCCACAGTATGATAGAAGTAGTCTGTCTTGCAGGTACAACTTGCTGTAATAAGATGCATATGTCACTGTTAACCCAACACCAAAAATAAGACAGGTTTTTTCGTGTGTGTGAGAGATTTGCTTCCTGACCATTTTGGAAGGCAAGATCAGATTAATAAACAGTTTTATTCAAATAGTAACTTTGTTGAAAGATAGCCAATAGAATAGGAAGACACTAGTAGTTACACTCTAATCATTTTGAATGTACAGTCCCCAAATCTATACTCTCAAGTGCTCAGCAAATACACAAAATTGAGAGCTAAGCTTGTGTGCTACAAACAACCAAATAAGTCAATTCGCTATAATGAACGATCCAGAAATTCCATAAATGGTTGTCAATGGAGATTTTTGACTAAATGAATCTCCATTCTGTTAAGGAGGTGAGGAAATAAGATTATTTACACTTTCTTGAGATAGTTCTACTCAGTATGTTTTCTTAAGAACCAGCACAATTTCACTTTATCAAGAAGATTGTAAAATACTGTTTAAGGGGCTGAAAAGATGTTACAAATGATTTTTAGCAGCAACAAATTTTACTAATTTATAAAAAACACAAGTAAGAAAAGGAAGAGGAAGAAAGGACTGTTTCGTGTTTAAAATAATTCAGAAAAACTTTCAGACTTAAAAATATCTCAGTGAAAAAGTCTCTCTCTTTCTTACACACACTCGTACATAGATAGATTCTTTTAAACATTTTCACGTTTTTTGGATATGAGTTAAGGTTAGAAATAATGCATATTTAATTAGTGAAACTAAATGACTATACTCTAGTAAGCTATGGTTTTATAGAGAACATAGGATTAACATTGCAGTCAGGGCTAAAGATAAAAGCCATCAGAATTTAAATTTTATTTTTAGAAGAAACTCAGTTCATATATAAAGACCAATAAAGCACTCCTAATGAGCACCACAGTTTTCTTTTATTATTATTATTATTATTGTTGTTGTTGTTGTTGTTGTTGTTGTTATTATTATTTAGGCAAGGCAACCCTTGGTTGATCTCACAGATTGCAAGAACCTTGTCAGCTTACAATCCCTTATTTTTTATTTAGTTATTTTTTATGCCTACAGTATCTGGTCTTCCTAGGTGGTCTCCCATCCAAGAACTAACCAGGCCCGACCCTGCTTAGCTTCTGAGATCAGGGTGGCATGGCCGTAGACACACCGCAGTTTTTTACATCACTCTTTGGAAAAAGAAAATCAAAGTATTCACCATGAAGAATCAAACAGATTTCAACCACCTTTGAGAACAACGGAGGGAAATGGTCAAAATAATCCATTTTGGTAATCCACACCAGCTACCTGAAGTTCTCTGGTTCACATCATTTCCCCTGCCCATCAAGAAAGCTGGAGCACTGCTGTCTAAGGACACACTACATCTGCTTTCCACAAACCCCCAAGTCAGTCCTGAGGCTCAGACAATGTGGGTAAAGGTAAAGGCAAACCCTCCAAGGTCACAAGGTCAGACAGCCATGAGTTTGAGTCCTGATTCTAACCCTAATCACCTGTGGGACCTTGAACAAGCTACTTAACTTCTCAGAGCCTCAGTTTCCTCATCTGTAAAATGGGAATTATAGTAACAACCATACTCACGAGGCAGTCAGCAGATTGTTTGCTCACCTAATGTGACCAATAAATATTAGCTAGCTATCCTTATTACTCCCAGAAAGTAGGAGTGAGCCTAGGAGGGTGTATGTTTGATATGTCTTTGTATTTTCCATACTCAGCAGAGTGTCTTGCCCAGAGAAGTGACTGAGTGTAGGTTTACCGAATGAATTCTGGCAGCCCTCTGTGGCTTGCTGATGGTAACTATAGACACGGTTTAGGTTGGATCTGAGTATGGGACAGAATGGGGTTGGCAAAGTCTAGTTTGTCCTCACTGACTTAAAATATCAATGGTTTGGGGTTTGCTTTTTCCATAAAAGATGGCCTCATTTCTTCTATGAATTTGCTTTTTTGTTGCTCAGCACTTCTCTGAGTCATGATTACTAAATCATAGGTCCTTCATCAACACTACATATGGTATTTTTCTTGCTTATACAATTGCTTCTTCCCCCCAACAAGTGCTAAGATTCTTAAGGCAGAACCCACTCTATCTTGTCACTGTTGTGTGCTTGATTCCTAACAGATACAGCATAAATGTTTGCTGAATGAATAAAATAAATGAATACCAAATATTAATAGGTCGCGAGTGACTTGAACCAAACTTAAGCTTTGTTTAGATGTCATGCTATTTACAGGTTCTTGAAATCTTCAACATGAACCTAAAAAGTTTTTGGCAGCCAAGCCAGGGAAAGATTGAAATGAACTTTCTGATTTCCAAAATAGTTCAATTATACCACAATAGATAAGGTCTCTCTCTCTTAAACAGGGTTTTAAATCTTTAAGACAATAATATAAAATCCAAGTAACTGCAAATAAAAGATTCCCTAGAATAAAACTATAATCAGGTATTTTAAATAAAAATATAAATACTACATTAAAGTATCAAAAGTAATGTATACATTATAAACTTGAAGTAAGTTACTTTTTACCTGATGGTCTTTTTATCTTTTTTGGTTTTTAGCTTCAAACAACAAAAACAACCCAGGATAACTAGAAACATTTATTAGAGCAACCATTAATTATACCGCCACCATATTTTGAGTTCTGAAACCTTTAAAGATTTACTGATGTAATCTATAAATAGTAATTTATGTGTGAATTATAGTTAAAATATACATTCAAGGTGTAAGAATGGTAGACTGCTGAGCCTGGAAGAAGTCTTAGAGGTCATCCAGTCTAACTTCTTCATTTATCAATGAGAAAGAGAAGACCTTGTAGAAAAAGACTCACCTGCATTTAATTCTAACAACTCAACAGGCATTGTTTGTGTGCATGCTATATGTCAGATTTGGTGTTAGATATTGAAAAAATAAAATGTTTGCTCAAGAAGAGATTACTGCCCAGTTGGAAAAACAAATGTATGCAAACAATTGCCAGTTAGATAGGTTCTATAATGGAGCCGTAATATCAAATTTCTTGAGGGCATGAAGGAAGGATCAATCAAGTCTGAGAGTGAGGGGTTTGTAAAAGTCATTTTCAGAACAGAAGTTTCTTGAATCTTGAAGATTTGTCAGATGAGCCTGGGGAGTGGAGGAATGGGGAGTGGAGGGTGTGATGAATTGGTCTGGTGGTCTAGGCAAGGGAATTTCATTCGGAGCAAAAGGTATGAAACTGGTTGAGAATAAAGGAACTGTCAATAGATTAGATTAGAGGCTGAGAGGGAATCATGCTTGTCCTTCCCTCCATGCTGTATTATGGAGTTTGGATTTTATCCTTGAGCTAACTGAGAACATTCAGTTATAGAGTAATAGAGTAAGATGTGTATTTTAGTGGGCTGATTTCACAGATGGAATTAAGGACTGGCATGGGGAGGAATTGGTAGTCAGACTGGAAGAAGATACGTATGAAAGGTGAGGAAAAAAGAATGAAAGAGGATTCTGACTTGAGCAAATGGTTGGATAATGGTAACATTAGCCAGAAAAAGGAATACAGAAAGTAATAGTTTTATGGGAAAGAGGTGAGTGGAATCTCAATTTTGTTTTGAGTGTATGAAGTATAAGTGCTCGGTGAACATGCAAGGAGAAATGTCCAGGAGAATTCTGGTCAAGATAGCATTGTGAGTTCATGTTTTGAACCACTTCCTTCCCACTCCAAACTCACAGCAATGATGGGGAAAATATACCTAGGAAAATTTAAAATGGCATTGCCATCTCAAAAGCAAGATAAACATAACATTGAACCAAATACAGAAGAGAAGTACAAAATGATAAGCAGGACTGAATTGTGGGACTGCTGGGCTCAGGTTGTGGAAGTAGGTGAAGGTGGAGTTTGTGACCCATGAGGTAATAAGAATGAAAAGAACCCTAGGCAAGGTAGAAAAAGTGAGCCAGGCTCACCCCTAGAAACCAGGGCTGAGTTTAATTATTCCGACATGATTGGAAACTGAAAAAGGCTTCAACCACCTGCCACTGAGGCCTTCACCTTATGTGAAATTCACACCTAGAGAGATACGAAGATGTAAATACAGCTTACAATCACTGCCTGGACCAGGCCACCCTATGGCTCAAGGACTAGATATGTCTATTCCCAATATTACCCCAGGACAGGACCTGAAGAATCAAGACTTGGCTCTGAATATATTTCCCAGGGGGCCTGCATGGAGTCTTCTGAAATTTACTAAACAAGTAGTGATACCCACAGAGAAGAAGAAAGGAAAACAGAAATCCTCTCATTTAAAATAAGCCTGCAAACCAAACTCTCAAAACATGGAGAAAACTAATGTAATAAAGTACAATGTGTTCGTCAACTATTGTCACAACAATACTGAGCAACAAAACTCAGTAGGTTAAAATCTAGTCATTTATTTTCAAGTATATGGGGCTATTGGCAGGTGTCACTTGGCAGCTGGGCTTGGTTGGACTCCAGGTTCCAGGAACCAGCCCCAGGGCTCCAGGCTTCAGGATGGTTTCAGGTCTGGTCCATGTTTCTCTCATCCCTCTGGAACCAAACGCTACCGAGGGCTTGTGGTTGGCTTCACATTCCCATTCCAGGGCCCAGGCTGGAGGGGTAGCAGCTACTTGTTCATGTTCTTCTCATGACAGACCATCAGAGAGCAAGAGGTCAAGTCCAACAGCACAGGTATATTCCAAGTCACTTCAAATATGGCCAAAGCAAATCATATGGACTAGCCCAAAGTCAAGAGGTGAGAAAGTATACTCCTTCTACTGTGAGGCAAGAATAAAGGTGTGAACATATAATTCTATTCCAGGGAAGTGAAGAATCTACACAGACAGCTAACAAGATCAACTCTCAGAACAAGAATTCATTCCAGATGAAATTAAATGAATGGGATATTTTTTTAAAAATCTCTAAGTAGCTTAGAATGCTCAAAAATATAAGTGAAGGAATCACAGCCATAATAACAGAATGAGATATTATAATAAACACAGAGAGAAATAAAATAAAAATAAGTAAAGATGAAAAAGAAAATTAGAAATCTTGAAACAGAACAATGTATTCATTAAAATTTATAAAATTTGGTAGAAGAGGTAAACTCTAGATGGACATAGTAAACTGAAGATAATAGTAAGAAATTCACCCAGAATCCAATACAGAGAGACAAAAATACGAATAATATGAAAAAAACACTTAGAGATATGCAGGTAAAGAGACTCCAATGTGCATTGAATAGACATTCCAAAAGAAGAGAATTGATGGAATTTGAAAGCAATATTCTAAGAGGTAAATGGCTGAGAATTTTCCAGAAGAGAAGTAAGACATGAGTTCTTACATTGAAAGTATGCTCCTGGTACCAAGCAGATAAATAAAAATAATTCCATACCTAAACACATTATAATTGAATCACAGGATCTCAATAATAAAGAGAAAATCCTAAAAATGTGTCAGAAAATGAAGAGCAAAGGCAAAGAAATAGCAATTAGATGATATCAAATTTCTTTTCAGCAACAATATATGTCAGAAGCTAAACTGTTGAGAGATAATACTTGGCAACTTAAATTCCATAGCTTGATAAGTGGAGACAGCTCATATATAGTGGGAAGAAGGCTTTTCTTCCTTTCAACACTCATATGGTGGGAAATAACCTAAAAATTGTAGGGGGTTCAGGTGCTAGACACCCCAGAGGAATAACAAATATCTACCATAATACTTAACTCCATCAATAAAAAAAAATAAGAAAATTACAAATGGTTAGCATTCATCTCAAAAAACTAGAAAAACGTCAGTTAAACCAAAGAAAGGAAAGGAAGAAAATAATAAGGTAAGAGCAAAAATAAAATAGAGAAACAAGACAAAATAAAAACATAAAGTCAAGCAAAGTCAAAGCTGTTTCTTTGAAATAGAAAACTTCTAGCAGATAGAAAGTACAAATAATATCAGGAACAAGAAGAGATATAAATACAGAGATGAGCTTTTTAAAATAAGAATTTCATGCCAGTGTGTTTGAAACTCTACGTGAAAGGGAAAGGTTTTGAAAAAGCGATTAAACAATTGGATATTTGTGTCTGGAGATCCAAAAAGTCCAGGTAGGAAAAAGAAGTTACCAGAAATGGACAGTTGTTAAGGACTTGGAAGCGGAGCTGATGGCAGAATCCTTGGAACATCCTTATTTTGAAGCAAGGCAGATACGAAGAAGCCGCAATGAAGACCGAGAGTAAAGAGCGATGGAGTTGGTGGGAGTATCAGAGACGTGATGACACTTATCACAGGGAGGAGAGAAGTTCAAGAAGTTGAGAGGTCAATAGAAGAGCAGTTGGATGCATCAAGGATGGAATGCGAAGTGCCGGTTGGATTTGGCGGTTTGGTTTGCATGACCTTTGTAATAGCAAGGCCAGCGCCACCGTGTGGCAGGAGTTGTGTAGCAAATATTGAAAGTGGAAACAGGTCCGGAGAGTGGGCACTGCAATTGTAAACGGCTGCAGGAACTTGGCTCTGGTGAAAAGAAGAGTGAAGGAAGTGAAAGAGGAATCTAGAGGCAGAGGGAGAGGGGAGGGCGATAATAATAGATGGGGATGGGGTGTGATGGTGGAGTTTGATAACACAGGTGGAAGGGGAGCCCTGTATGGCAGATAAGATACCTCTTTCTGTGACAATAGGGGGAAGTGGGGAGGCCAGGTGCTGAGAGAGATAAGTTGTAGCTGGCATAGGAACAGGGGAGAGTGCAGGAACTTGGGGGGATTCTTGCCTGATAACCACTGTTTTTCTGTAGAAGAGGAGATGAGGTCATCTGCTGAGGGTAAGAGGGTGGGTGTCAATCAGGGTCCTTGAGAAAAAGATCAGGAGTAGTTGCTCGAAAAATGGAGAAATAGGCTTCCCAGAGCATGTATGAGGACACTGTAGGACTTATTAGGCCCCAGCAGAGCGAGCTATGATCTATGCTGTGACCAGGACGCTGGCTTCTCACTTGTGGGTATTTTCCTCACAACACATTAAAATTTAAGGTTCTAATATTTTATAAAGATTCCATTAGCCACAGTTTCTCCAGAAGATATTAAATAGAATTTCATTATAAAATTCAGTTTCAAGTTTTTCATTCAGTCAAATTGCAATTATTGGAAAATTATATTCAGTTTGAGATGTGCTTGTTTTGAATATATTTAATAGGAATCTTAATGGAACCTTATTCTTGATTTTCTTGGGCTTAGAAAAGTTGTGGAACTCTTGTGGGCTTTAGCTTACATGATCAGGAATACTAAATATTTTAATTGTGTGTGGTTGAAAATCCACAACTTTTAAAATTCATAGAGCAGACCAACTTAATGGACCATGTGAGAATTCACTACAGCATAGGAGCAGTCAATAATGAACACCTTTTAAATTCAGCAGAAAGTCTATGAAAATAAAGATCTTATTTAAAAAATTATTTGTAGTTCTAGTGCTCTTTGTTTTTTAAGTAAGTCTTTTAGAATATTGATGTGCACTATTCATATGTGCTAAGAAAGCACATTCAAAGTAAAGAAAACTTTAAGCTCAAGAATAATGTATTGCCTCAATGAAAGATATAAATAACTAAAGTGGAAAGAATTACTGGATCTTAGCCTTAAATAAAAATGTAGTGTAAGTTATTTATATGAGTCAAAAACTCCAATGAAAATGGCTAGTTATTTATAAGAAGTAAAGAGTAAAATAAAACTCTGCCAGTCTTGAAAGACTATAATATCAACACATAGGAATAAAACAGTACTGGGAAACCTCACCAATCTTGATACACTTACATGGAATTTGTAACAATTTTGACAAAAGCTTAACAGAAGTTTACCTGTTCACCATTATTAATCAAATTATAGTATAAATAATATTCATAAAGTTAATATTTAAATTACTTTAGAGAACAAATTATGTTCAAGCACCATACTTAGTAACAATGTACATATGAATTATAAACATTTTAACCTATCTATAAGGTAATTCTTTTTAGGATCTCTACTATTTTTGTACTTGTTTGCTTTTAAAAATGTAACAGTCTTTTAAAATTAATTTTACTAGGCTCTTTCCTACCCAGCCAAATGGTTATTTCATATAAAATAATTGAACAAAACTATTATACCTTTGTTCAACTTGTCTTCTGTTTACTTTAAAAAACAAAATATAAGATTATAAATTAATTGAAAATTAGTATAATTTACTGAGCTTCTCCTAAGTGACAGGTAATGTGTGAGGGATTTTAAAAGATTATCTCTAATCTTTTCAAAAATGTTGCAAAATAGGTATTATTGTCCTCATTTCTCAGATGAAGGAATTGATACTCCAATTTAAGTGATTTCCCTGAAGTCTCAAGTATTTTCTGAATCTGATAAAAAAACATAATGTGTATCAAGGGTTAAGCATAGGTCTAGAACATAAAGACACTCAATAAATATCAGCTATGGCTACTATTATTACTATAAGGAAGAGGCTCATTTTAAAGGAAGGTGAGACTCGATAGACATAAAACAGCTCCTCTATCTTTTGGATCTTTTTCAATTGTATTTGAACATTCATTCATTTATTCATTCAACAAATGCTTTCTGAATGCTTAGTATGCACTAGGAATACTAGTATGAAACAAAGATGTACCTCTGAGCCAGTCTGATATTTAAAAAAGTGATCAGCCCAAATAAATATATTTATTTGTCTGAATTTCCAACTTTCACAGTGATCAGTTACAAATACGCATATTTGTATATTGTCTATATATTTTCATATGTGTATTTGTAGCAGATTACTGATTTGTATATATATTTATACACATAAATATATACTTGTAGTTGATCACTGTGAAAGTTGGAAATTCAGACATTTTTTGGATGTAGACATACATACATTTATACATATAAATGCATATATATGTATGTATATCTATATTCAAAATATGTCAAAATTTACAACTTTCATATTTTCTGTGTGTGTATTCTGTACTCAGATAGTATTTATATGTATTTCATGTTAGAGATTTTGAGCTGAAAAAGATCTTGGAAATGATGTAGTCTAAAAACCTTTTGTTTTACACTAATACTAGTTAGTGCTAGAGATGTTAGAGGCCTGCTCTAAATCAGACATGTACTTAATAACAGAACAGGATCTTGAGTCAAATTCTGCTGATTGCCAGATTGTGGATTTGCTCATATCAACACACTTCATCTCCACCAGAACAAATGACAAAATCAAATGAAAGATGATACCAAAGCAAATCCATCTCATCTATGTCACTGCAAAAGACACACATTAAGAGCAAAAATAAATTCTAAAAATCTTTTTATGTAGGTCAATAGTCTGAAATGTCCAGATGTAATACATCTGAAGCCTAATAGGAAAGCAATCATTACCATTTTGGATTTGGAACAGATCAACCGGTCACCTTCCCAGGTCACGAAGAGGAAATTTCGGCTTATGTGTCGACTTATTCACATCTCCAAGCTGAAATCCAGGGGCCGCATTTTCATTTTTCTTGGCCTTCGACTTAAAAAGATGCTCCAGAAACAGTCCCATTGCTGGTGGCCTTGTAGTCTGTGAGGGGAAAGCAGAGTTTGGCATCCCCAAATATGCCTTTTGGATATTGATTGTTTTAAGCCGGTTATTTTTTAAGAAATGAAAGATTCAGGGAAGATCTTTGATCTTCCCCCTAACTGCCTAAAAGAATCTGGACAGAGGATCTGCTCCAGGAAGGGAGCTTTCATCATAGATACTCACGGTTTAATATGAACTAAGTGTGATAGACAGGATGGAACCTAGCAGGGCCCATTGGATCAAAGTCCTCTCTGTGTCCCATTGTTAAAGATGGCCCAGCAAACATTTGTTTACCAAACATTTGGTTTTCTGTATCCATGTGATTTGCCTTCCTGCCCTTTGAAGTTCCAGCACCCCTTCCCCCAGCCCCTTTCTCCTTAGCTCAAGATGGCATATGAGCCTTAAGTGCCCGATGAGATTAAGGTCTCACATTCTTATGGAACCCCTGCATGTACATACGTAGTAAATTTTGGTCATTTGCTAATCTTTGTCATGTTAATTTTTTTTTTAGTCCAGCCAGGAAAATTTAGAAAAGTGGAAGGAAATTTTATTTTTCTGCTCCCACGTGGGCTAGAGGAACAGTTTCAGACTGATACTCTGAATCGCGAAACATCAACTGGAATAAAATATTGGCTTGTTGGACCAACAGGAAAAGCAGCTCTTGATTAGAGTCATCTTTCAAAAACCTTAAGTTTAAGAACCAAAGATAGAAACACTGACAAAATTCATAAGCTTTTCAAGACCTAAACGTTATTTCAATGTTCAAATAAACTTTTCATACAGCTCTCAAGCATAATTATATCTTGGAAGTTAGAGACATAGGCCCTGGCGTCCATTACAACACCATTAGTCTCTTTATAGGATCATAATATTTCAGTGGACTTGCTTAACAGCACAATGGCTATTGTGGCAAACAAGGTGTATTCTCTGTCAAGTGTGGAAGAGACTATGGAGTGACTCAGATGACCAAGCTGTAGAAGCCAATATCCTTCTCAAAAATATATACATACATACATACATACATACATACATACATACATACATACATACATACATACTTAAGCTGTTCTCTGGCCATATGCAAAGGCTTGATTTTCAGAGCATGGGGTATCATTCATTGATGGCTATTCTAGGGGCATTCCATTCATTTCGCTTTCCCTGCTCCTCATTTTTAAGGCTCTACCCCCATAGTTAATCCCTTTTATGTTTATTCGGTTTTTCATTGAATGTTAATTGCTAGAAGCTGTTGTTACAAAGATGAAGACATGGTCCTTCTTTTAAGAAGCTCTTAGTCTACTGTGATGATTCTCCAAGTTTAACAAGCATGGAAATCAGCAGGGGAAGTATCTCAGCCTCTCCCAGAAAGATTCTAACATGGAGATCTGAGGTGAAGCCCAACCATCTGCACTTTCTGAAGATACCCCTGAGTGATTCTGTTATAAGTGGCTCCAGACCTCTTTGTTCGACCTACTGGCCTGGAGGTTGAGCATTTCCCATGTTCATTCGAATCTCAACCATCCTTTAAGGCCCAGTCTGAATGCAGCTTTCTATGTTGCCTTAGTCAAAGTCATTACCTTCTTTCTTTCTCTAGCACTTTATCTGTATCTCTCATGACATTGACTATTTCTCACTTGCAATCTTTACTGTAGATTCTCTCTGAAAAGCCTTGTTCCACCTACCAGACTCCTGGAAGGAAAACTGTTTGACCCAGCTTTGCATTATAAGCAACATGTAGCACAGTGCCTAGTATATAATAATCAGGTAAGTCTTGCTTGCTGGATGAAGGGGTCCATTTCTAAACAAAGAGTTGCGTTGTTAAGGCAGACATGGCTAAATGTACTGACATGATGGAGAAAGGAGGGTGTTTTCTGAGGTGAAATGTTAGGCACAAGCCTTCATAGATGGAAATAGGCATATGATATTTGGGGAGACACTGAATAGCTTGGCTGAAATGGAGCAAAAGGAGCTGCATAAGAAGGGAAGAGAAATGAGTGGGCAAGTGGGAGGGGGTAGTGCCCCTGACAGTCTCTAGGAGGTACTGTCTGCCAGCCAGAGAGGAGGCACAGAGATGGTCAGAGACCAAAGTATTTTAGTGATCTCTCATCTGTCCTTCGATGCCACTCTGGCTGCTGCATGTTGGAGCCTGGAGTGGAGCAACAGAAGGCCACTTGGAGGGTTTCTGCAAAATTCCTGATGCGCTACAGTGGTCTTCACGTGAGGGAGGCAGGGGAGATAAAGCGAGTGGAAAAATGCAGGATATAGTGGAAGCAGAGTTTGGTGAGCATTGTAGGGGCGCAAAAATCAATTTCCTCCCACCTTTCTAAGTTCTTCTGGCTGAGATAATAATCACATTAGCATGAGACAGATTAAGAGGAGAAAATGGCCAAATTTATTATGTATGTTCATGCAGAGGTTCCAAAAGAATATGGGACCTGTGGACATATAGAGCACTTAAAGCTTATATGCCATCTTGAGCTAAGGAGAAAGGGGCTGGGGGAGGGGGTGCTGGAACTTCAAAGGGCAGGAAGGCAAATCACATGGAGACAGAAAACCAAATGTTTGGTAAACAGATGTTTGCTGGGCCATCTTTAACAATGGGACACAGAGAGGACTTTGATCCAATGGGCTCTGCTAGGTTCCACCCTGTCTATCACACTTAGTTCATATTAAACCATGAGTATCTATGATGAAAGCTCCCTTCTTGGAGCAGATCCTCTGTCCAGATTCTTTTAGGCAGTTAGGGGGAAGATCAAAGATCTTCCCTGAATCTTTCATTTCTTAAAAAATAACCGGCTTAAAACAATCAATATCCACAAGGCATATTTAGGGGTGCCAAACTCTGCTCCCCTTCAGGATTGGGATTGAGGGAAAGGGAGAAGACAAAGGCAATTGGACTTTTTCATCAGTTAAAAGGTGATACTAGCACAGGATTGGGGTGAGGATTAAATGAGAATATGCCCTCTCCAGGTTTATAAAAGTCATGTGAATGCAGGGCATGGCTGGTGCTGCTGGAGGTGGGGTGGTTTGAGTGTGACCTGGAGGCCCTATAGCCCATTGCCACTGAAAAGTCCAAGGCATCTTTGCAGCTTTGACTCAATCCTTTCTGACCATTTCATTCTCCTATTCTTTGCCTTTCACTTCCCTCCCCGAGTCCCAACTCAATCCCCTACTGCTCCTAGAGCTCTTAACAGAGAAATCTTGGTCAACTGATGATCATGTGACCGCAACCTGCAGCCCTTTTATACTCCAGAGTGGGGCTCAGAGGAGATGCCAGCCAGGCTGGTACTTTTGGGAACCACCTGTGGGGCTCAATCCACTCTGTGTTGAAGGTAGTGGGGCTGAGAGAGGAGGCAATTTTCCAGAAATCCTCCTTGGAATTGTTCCCTAAAGAGTTGCTGAGTCTATTTCTCATCAGCAGGTCTGTGAGTCTGGCTACCATGATAGGTTTAGGATTTTGTGGGGAGTTTTTTTCAACCTCATAATTCTGTTAGAAAAAAATTTTTATTGTGTAAAATACACATCATATAAAATGTACTATTTTAACCATTTTTAAGTGTATAGTTCAGTGGCATTATGCACATTCGCAATATTGGGCAACCATCACCACCATCCATCTTCAGAACTATTTATCTTGCAAGCTTGAAAACCTGTACTCGTTAAACACTAATTCCCCATCTCCTCCCCATAGTCCCTGGCAACCACCATTCTACTTTTCTGTCTCTTTGAATTTGACTAGGTAACTCTTAAGTGGAATAATACAATATTTGTCCTTTTGTGATTGGCTTTTTTCACTGAACATAATACCTTCAAGGTCCATCTATTTTGTTGCATGTGTCAGAATTTCCTTTCTTTTTAAAGCTAAATAATATTTCATTGTTTATCCATTTATCCACTGATAGACACTTTGTTTGCTTCTACCTTTTAGCTATTGTGACTAATGCTGCTGTGAACATGGATATATAAATATCTGTTTGAGTCCTTGCTTTCAATTATTTTGGGAATATATATCCAGAAGTGGAATTTCTGGGTCATATGGTAATTCTATATTTAAATTTTTAGAAACCACCATACTGTTTTCTATGTTGGCTGCATCATTTTACATTCTTATCAGCAATGCACGAAGGTTCTAATTGCTCCACATTCTTGCCAACACTTGTTATTTTCTGTTTATTTTTTATTTTTTATAATTATCCTACTGGGTATGAAGTGGTATCTCATTATAGTTTTGATTTGTATTTCTCTAGTGATTAGTGATATTGAGTATTTTCTATATGTTTATTGGCCATTTACATATCTTCTTTGGAGAAATGTCTATTTGAATGTTTGTCCATTTTTGGATTGGATTGTTTGATTTTTTTGTTGTTGAGTTGTAGGAGTTCTTTGTATATTCTGGATGTTAACCCCTTATCAGATATGTGGTTTGCAGATATTTTCTGTGGGTTTCTAGGGGTATTTGCAAATCCCATTTTGTAGGTTGCCTTTTCACTCTTTCAATAGCAACCTCTTATACACAAGTTTGTTATTTTGACAAAATCCAATGTATTTTTTCTTTTCTTGACTGTGTTTTGGTGTCATATCTATAATTCAGGGATTTTCTTAATTTTTTTTTCCAATTCAAATAGTGGACCTAAAATTCTCTCCATTTTTTGGTTGGAGAAACTATTACTCAAAGAAACTGATGGACTTACTTCATCCAGCGTTGGTTAGTGATCTCTAGGCTGAGAATTCGTATCCTAAGTTCTCATCTGCTGTGCAAGACAGGCACCTTGGTGAGAGCCGAAGCAAGTCTCCAGAATAAACTTCAGGGACCCTGTGGTTTCCACCACTAAAGCGAAAAAAAAAAAAAAGTGCCAGTTTTTGTATTTTTCTTTGCTAGTCATGTAAAAGTTTTCCCTTAATGTTCAAAAAAAAAAAAAAGAGGCTTCTGGAATGGACAGTCTGTGAAATATTTTAGAATGTATTCATTTCTGGCACTGCTTTTTACTAGAGCAGAGTTCCCTGTTTAGAATGAATCAATGTATCGATTACACCGCTTTACCAAGTCCTCGGGAGATGAAATCTGAAAAGCCGTGACAACTGCCCAGCCAGAATTGTACTGCTTTCGATGTACTAGTAAATGCGTGATAAGCTTTCATTTCATAATTGAAGAAAATTCTTCGGCATCTTCCTCCCCACAACTCCACTCACCACTTAGTTTATGTTTCAAGGTAATAAAGCATCGGGTCTGATGGGGTTGGGGGTGCGGTTCTAAAAGGAAAGAAAAACACAGTGGGGCAACAACGGGCCACAATGAAAGGAGTTTATTATGAAGCGGATCTTTTCTTGATAAGACAGGGTCGACCTGACAATTTCAGAGCAGTGGGTAGAAGCATCTGTGACTTTTCCAACCAAGGGGAATCTGAAGCGTTTTTTGGTCTCAGCCTCTGTCTCTTGGAAGGTCCAAGAGTTGCAATCCTGCTCCTACTTCTGCAGGACAGCGTTTAATGGTGACCTCGGATTTAGCGACAGCTCTCCCGGAGTGACAGTGAGCACGCTTCCTTGCTACCCCATTTCCTTCGGGGTCAACGAGCGCACTGAGAAACTTTGAACCCCGAGGACGTTCTCCCCTAGTTTAATCTTCTAACCCTCCATGCCCCAGAACCGTTTGAGGAAAGGACAACCTTACCCCGCCAACCCCGTGACACTACTGCTCCCCAACTGTCTCACCCCACGCTCTAGGTAGTTTGGGGTATAGAAACAAGCTCAGTAGCAGCAGCAGCACACTTTGCGCAAACCGAGGGAGAACACTTGACTGCCCGGAGGCACTTTCCTCCGACTTGGTTCCGCGGCTGGTCCAAAGCCGGAAAAGAGAGAACCGGAGAGAGCGAGGGCGAGGAGAGGCAAGGGGAGAAAGTGACTGCGCTAGGGCCAGCGCCGGCCCGAGGGCGGGGCGGGGCGGGCGCG
>NW_006442107.1:25707321-25721624 GCF_000325575.1 Pteropus alecto | reverse complement strand
TGTGCCATGGGCGCGCAGTGACCGCTGCTCAGCGCGAACTTCTCGGCGGCGCGGAGCTCCCTGGCAGGCGGTGCGTCTCCTTAGTCACCATGAAAGGTAAGGCGGCAGCGGCGGCAGGGCAAAAAGGGTTTCGGGGCGCGCGGGAGGGGGGGCGGAGACGCGCTCCTGCGCGACCTTTCTCGGGATGGAGGGCGAGGGAGAGTGGGCGCCGAGGTTGTGCGTGCACACTTGGGACGCTCCGGGCTCCGTGGTTGGGTACGGCAAGAGACCGAGAGGTTGGGGCTTGGAAGCGTGCAAGTATTCCCCTTCCCATGGTGTCTCTGCAAAGTAGTTTGAAGCCCTACATCGTTGTTTATGGATTCCAGTTCCCAACTTTCTAATTGAAAAAAGATGCCGAGGAGAGTGGAGGCATCATCATTCCCCAGAGTCCGCTTTCCGCTCTGAGGCGCTCCCCGCTTTCTGGAGACCGCTTTGCTCCCGATTGTTGCCGTCTCTCCGTCGGAGAAGTCGATGTGCGGCGGGCTGGGTTTTTCCTCCGAGACTCGGGGATGTTCTCGGTGCGCCCACCCCACATCTGGCAATGATTAGGTGCCCGCGGAGTTCAGCTGGCTCGGGAAGTGCGTTTGGCATCTTTCTCCATCAGATCTACTGACTGGAAAATAACTGCCCTCTGTTCCGCGTCCCTTCCATTTGCCGGCCTGTGGAGTTGGTGTGCCCACGTGTGTGTAGGGGTGACACAAACCATCCCGTTAATCGTCCCCTGGACGGTATCCCCTGCAGGACGGTTTAGGGAAGTGCCAGATTTTATCTTACTTTTAAACAGAATCACAAGGAAAAGGACAGCTTTCACTTTAGTGGAAATATAGAAGTTTGTCAGCAGAACCCCGATTTATATGAGAGAAATAATTACTGAGGAGGCATCAAGGGCAGTCGTTTGGGGATGGGCCGGCATGGTGTTCACACAGGACTCGAATTCTTGGTTTTGTGCTAGGAAAACACGTTTCAGTCCCCGCGCGGGCTGCACTTGAATGAGGGGGCTGGGTGCGAGATGCCATCTGACCGCGGTGACCGAGCTTCCAGCTGCCTGAGACCACGCGATGCGGTAGCTTGGACTTGCCAGGGTTGCTAACTGAGGGAGATGCCTGGGAAGCTCCACAGGCTCCAAAAGTAACGTTTGGCTCTAAGTTTCTCTAAAAGGCAATTCTCGATAAACACTCCAGAGCGATAATGTCCTACCAATTAATTAACTCTTCTTCTGAGGCATTGTTTCACCTCAAGAGACCCCGAGAAGGGAGGGGACTGAACAGGTAAAACGTGGCCCGCTCCAGGGGAAGAGAAACAAAAGATATGATATAACTTTCTGGCTAGAGAATTTCAAACTCAGTGGTGCCTGTTCTGCTCTCTCCATTTCAGTTTCTCTTCTCTCATTTACATTTTAAGAAACAGTCACTTTCCTTAGCTAGCACTGATTAAAAGATCCTTCCAGAAAGGAAAAAGTACACATGGCTAAAAGTTACTCTGGGGCTCAGCTACCCTAATTTTAGCCAGAGGTTAGTCTTATTGCTGGTCACGAGGCCAGTAGTTTTTGAATTCTTGGAAAGATAAGCAGCCACTCACTCCATCTGCTCCTGTGTGGGTTCTTAAGCCCTGAAAATAATGTTATGCTTTTGACTGGATAAATGACTGTTTTTGCTCTTTGAGTACTTTTCAGTGTTAATTCAAATCTGCAATGGAAAACACATCTGAAAGTCCTAAACATATTTTTGTGAGATTTACACTGCATTCAGTATCAGCTTGCAGACCCCTCTGGAGAAGGCTCATTGCTTACCGCAGTGGTCTGGCCACAGCCTAAAAGGCCCCACTTACCTTCTGCCCCAGTCAGGGAGAGGGGATGAGGGACTGGTGAATCCCTGGGTAGACTAGTCACTTTGAAAACCTCTTAAATTGAAATGTTCTGTAAGAGGTTTGTTTATCAACTATTGCCATATAGTTTGCATTCATTTGTCCAGTTGGTGAGGTGGAGAAGGGAGGGGACAGTTATCATTTTTTAGGACCTAGGAAGTGCCAGCCACTGTGCTGTACCCTCTACAAGCACTCTATCAATTAACCCTCTCAACAACCCTATGAGGTAGGCATTTGAACCTCCACATTTTAGATGCGGGAAGTGAGTCTAGAAGAAGTAGGAACTGGCAACGAGGAGGATGGTAGTAGGCATCTAAAGATAAGCTTTGCCAGTTTCCCTGTGTTGTTAGGAAACACCTAGAACGCCAGATATGGTAACCTCTCCTGTCAACTAGAAGAAAAGAGACTCTCAGAGAGTAACCCACAGTTGGTGGGGCAGTCAGGAAGGGGTGGGGCCAAGAAACTGGACACAAGGCTTCTGAAGCCAAGCACAGAGGGCCTTTCTAGCCAAAAAGGAAAGCCACCTTTACCAAGTAGAGCTATTTTGACAGTTTGCCATAGGTAACCAACTCAAAGTTTTCCTTGGATTTATGATTAATGTCACATAGTTATTAACTCATTATGCTTCAGAAAGCCGTTTCATGAGAATTTGATTTTCCTAAATGGTAGAAGTCAGTGACAAGCCTTGTAAATGCTTAAAATTAAAGCAATAATCTAAAACATTCTTTAGCCAAATGGAAAATTAGTGGACACCTCTGAAGTTATAGAAGTTTATTTGCCAAAGCAAAAATGTAACTCCTGTGCGAGTCAGATGCCTTTTTAAGGTACCTATTTGACTTTGCAATCCTGGTGTTTAGACCTTAGACATGGCCTTTATAATAAACCAGGTTTTAAAAATGTGATTTCATATCTGCCGTGAACCACAGCGTCACCTATCTGTTGCATTCGGCAAAGAGCTGTCTCTGTTTTATTTTCTGCAATCCTGGATTCAAAGTACCAAAATAATGACATCATTATATATTTTCTAGAAGAAAATTACTTACCCCATTGCTGCAATACTTGAAGTTTTCCAAACTGATTAAAACATGTAGTTGGTTTTAATTTATTTCCAATTTCATTTTCAATTAGCTGTACTGCACCATAAATCTCATGGTTTTGGATACATATTCACATTCTTTATGAAGGAATCTGACTCCTCTGGAGTTAGGTGTGTCATTACTAAATCACATTTCTGGTTCTGAAAGTTGAGAATATTGGTGAGTTTCAGTGCAGCAGCACTTGTTGCCTAAGAGACGGCTGAAAATAACCACCAGCACATGGGACCACAGAGGTCCAAACCACTGTCATAATTTAACACAGGGAGAAGGTTGGTGCCATCAAAACACAGTGTTCAGCTGCTTATTTTTGTGCTTTGCGTATAAACATTTCTGAAATACTATTTGGCAATAATACTTTTAAATGCTCTAGTAAGCAGTATACTTCTACTTCCTGTTGTTTTTTGGAACTCACAGCTTCCTTGATTTCTCAGTGTCTCTCTAAAATGTCTTGTTCTTAACTGGGATAAGCAAACAAGCGTGTAAGAGCTGACTGCATTTAACATGAAAGATTCATACTTTCTAAAAGGAAATGGAAACAAAATGAGATTTTTTTCCCTTCACAGATTGGGAATTGGAGCTGCCCTTCTTCTGGAAGGCAAATTTACAATCTAATTATACTTCTGACTTTTTGCGGGGGATACTTGACATTCTTCATCTAAAGTTTAATTATTGCTAAGTATAGATCTTTTCTGTGATCTCCTGTGCAGTTTCCCAAGGTCGTTCCCATGAGCCCCTGTTACCATGTGGCTCATCCACTTGATAATGGTGTGAATGGGAAAAACTGGCAGAGGATAGCTTTTAAGCTGTATCATATCTAGGTGTCTAATTTTCTGATTTAATACTTATTCTCGTTAAATTATTACTACAAAACAGTTGATGCAACTACTGCCAAAAGTTAAATGGCCCTTGAAGTATTAGTTTTCAAATAGGAAAATAGACATTTAAGTCTTATGATAGAAAAAAGTATGTTTTGCCTTGGATCAACCCAGAATGTGGGTAGTCTCTCAGGAAGGCAAGTCTGACACACATGTCTCCCTATGGTAGAAGAAGTGGTGAGACCCCAGGAGTGGAAGACCAGAGCTGTGGCAGAGCCTAGCCTTCCTGCTGGTAGTGTGTGTCCACGATGCTTTGGAGCTTCAGCTAGTGAATCAGAATGAAAAGAATCAGGCAGTTTGGGGGTGGGGGACAGCATTATAGGGCTCTGATGAAATCATTCATGGAGAGAGTCCACCTGCACCGTGGGGTCAGTTCCACCAAGCTAGTCCTGCCCTTTCTGTTTTTTACTTTCTGCTACTCCAAAGGCATAGGCTCTCTCAGCTTCCAGAGTTTCCATCTGTGGCCTTGAGGCAGGGAGCAGGGTCATGTGTTAGAAGATAAATGCCAGGGATGAGGTTGGTTTGTACCATGGATTGTGTTTACAAACAGTGTCTTAGGTTTGACTGATAGGTCACTTAACATTCCCACTTGTTATTTTTCCCTTTATAATAGCTAACATTATTGAGTATTGGCTATACTAGGCATTATTATTCCTTCTGTTTTACAGATAGAAAAACACAGACTCAGAGAGGTTGAATTACCTGTCTCAGGGCACCCAGCTAGTAAGTAGGGAAATTGGTGTTCAAACTCAGACAGTCTGATTCCAGAATCCACATGTTACACCTAGCCACCCCCTGATAATCTTCTCAGTCAGCACCTCTTTGGTAAGCATCTCCTGTGTGTCACACTCTCCTAGATACTGAGTAAGCAAGACAGAGAAGCTCCTACTGTCAGACCTAGAATAACCTTGCATCAAAGTTCTGAAAAAATTGATGTGCTCTTCAGTCAGCCACTAGAGGAGACTCTAGACTGGAGCTCTTGCAAAGATAAAGGAGATTCCAGGGTTGCTGCCATATATAGAGTTTATCTTCTGGGAAGTTTTGCTTATGACTGAATGAATATAGATGGCCCACTGAAGCTATCAACTCTATAAACAGCCCCTTCACCACTCTTGCTGACAGGTTTACAATGAGACAATGAAACATTGTCAGAAGTGCCATTTTCAGTAACAGACTGTAACCACCAGTGGGTAACCAGTAAAAATAAAATAAAATAAAAAATAATTATAAATATCTTAAACAAGGGATATGGAAGTATAGGCATTCTTCATAGAAAATATTTATTTCTTTACTGCTGACAACACAGTTTGTAAGCACATTAGCCATTCAAAGCTTGAGGGAGGTAACTTTTCTATCAAGCAGTGATTTGAAGAGCCTAAACCAATATAGTACCTTGAAAAGGTCCTTCCAGTTGTTTAAGGGGCCTTTGTAATTGCATAGCAGTGAAAGCCAATGTAAGCAGAAATTAGTTATCCCAAATTAAAATCCAAACAGATCCTAGGAAGTCTCTTAACCCCTGAATTTATCAGGAATATTCAATTAATATTCTCAAAAATATAAAAGAAATGTTTTTCAACATGGGAGATTTAAAAATTAAATAAATTTGTTGGATTTGGATATATTAAATATCATTTCCTCATGCTTGCTGAACGGCTTGGGAATATAACTCAGTGTCACATGAAGTCACATTCAGTAGCCTGAGAGGTTGAACATTTGACATTCTTCATGCAAAACTAACTTGTTGGTTCTGTGGAAATAGCCAAACTTCTTTTGGCTTCAGTCACTTCCTTATGACATAGAAATGTTAGCAAACTAGCTGATATTTATATAACAATTTGTTATTCAGAAGTGAAATAGTCCAACTTTATAGCTGATAATATATACTTTAAAATATAACCATTTCATAAAATGTAATCTTATGTACTGATCCCAGTATTGAACCTGGTGATTTTAGTGTGATGGCAAGGAGTGTGGGCTCTAAAACCAGAGGGCCTGTTGACCACATACAGATTACTTAACCTCTCAGGGCCCCTAGGTTCCCTATCTCAAATGAAAGATAATAATGGCATCTACCAGATAGAGTTATTTTGAATAGTAAGTAGGTTAGTGTAGGTCAGTCATTTGGAATGATGTCTGGCACTTAATGAGAACTCAAGACATTTTAGTTATTATAATACTGTGTTGTTATAACCTGCTGCTTACTTCAAGCAGTAACATAATGGCCAATTGTGAATCATTTATGGTAAGTTAACCAAGTGATGTAGCTTATCCCGTGAAGGCAAAAGCTCAGTTTGAAATGAAAGCAATTTTCAAATTACAAATATGTTAAACACTGACCTCAGGGATAGGAGGGAACAGTGTTGGCCCTGGTCCATCTCCATCTGCCATCACTTGTATTATTGTCATCATCGTAATGTAGTCAAAAATCAGCCATACTTCAGGG
Organism: Pteropus alecto; assembly: GCF_000325575.1. Taxonomy (NCBI): domain Eukaryota; kingdom Metazoa; phylum Chordata; class Mammalia; order Chiroptera; family Pteropodidae; genus Pteropus; species Pteropus alecto. Next base: position 25,715,307 of record NW_006442107.1, on the reverse strand, counting down.
GCCATGTTTATAGTGAAGTTTGTAATTATAGTGAAATGGTCCAATTTTCTCATTTGTTAATGATAGTGATAGAAAACTGGTAAATATATAATACATTTAACGTACCAAGGAACACTGATTTTTCCAGGAGCACTATTATTGAGGGGCTTACTGATGATGACATAATATTTTTAAAGATTTGTATCTCAAATCCAGTGTCCAGTTTTATCTGCTAAGGATATGACATCAAGGAATAAAAACAAAACAAATTCGTTTCTAAATAAGTTTTAGGACAGATGTATTTATTTTTTTTTACTACTTGACATCATGTCTATTTTATTGGTAGTATGAATTTTCCATTAAGCTGTTATACTTATGTTTTATTTATTATTTACAATTGGGCCACCAAGTCCTAACTAGCTTTCATTTATTCTTAATTTAGTATATTATTTAAATATATTCAAATGTTTATTACATGTATAGCCTCTGTCCTCAAGGAGCTTGCAGTCTCGTAGGCAGGATAACACTTAGGCAGAAACTGGAATCCAAGGTAAAAGGTCAAATGTGCCCTCTTTGAGGTTCAGACAAATGTGGCTAGAGGAACCAGGAGGAGAGGCCAAGCTGGCTGAAGACAGGGATATTTTCATTTTGAGAAGAGATTTGAGCTGATTCATTAATTTGAATTATATTTCACATTTCAAATTACGTTATTTTAATAGTAGTGTTATAATAATTAAAGAGGCAAATGGTGCATGAGGGCCACTCTGAAACTTTCAAGTATGTTATTTCAGTGTGAGAAGTGAGAGAAAATCAAATTCATAAGTTTTCTCAAACTTTGTCTCCTCAGCTCCATTTTGGTGCATCACATAATTAATTACAGTATATTGCTTTGACATTATTGCCTGGACAACCTAAGCATAAAGTTAAGTTACTTCAAAATGAAACAGACGTGTAAGTTTTTATTTTTTAATTTTTTTTAAACAAAGACCACTTATTTTTTTTTTTTGTATGTGTGCCTCCAATGAAATGGATGGCATTATTTTTTCCTGCCAAATGACCCATGTATTTGAAGCTCTTCTAGGGCCCTTATAAAGTTTGAGGTGGAGATTCAAATTCTCATCCTTACTCTCCTATAATTAACCTAACCAATGCGATTAGATGAGAAGGTCCCTCGTAGGAGAAAAGAAGGCACGTCACTTCCCCTGTAATTACCCATGAATAACGGATCTTGGGGTCAAGGTTTTGAATGTCATATTTGTTTCCTACTTCTTAAATTGTTGAAGTTGGCTATTGGGGGAAATCTGGTTTAGCCCCTACTATCAATTTAGGGGTAAAAGTAATTTTAAAAATCTTAATTTTGTTGGACTATAACAGAAGGAAAAATGTACTGTATCTCTCTTTGTTCTAAAAGCAAGAATCTGCTGTTTTTACGAGCATCAGAATTACAAGTTGTACCAGTAATTAGAGTCATTTATGTCTTTATGATTTTGACTTTTGAAAAAACTATATCATTGAACCTAAAAATAATCCTATTGCAAACATAAAATTCAGAAGGCAGCTGAGTAACCAAAATGAATCTCTTATAATATTTGGAATAATCTATAAATATTTAAATCACTACAAATTCCTTTATCCATTTGGGGTGGGGTGGAGGGAAGACCTGGAGCTGTTGAATGGAGGACAGATCTAATTATCCCATCAAAAGTATCCTGAACCTCAGATATTTTATTACACTACACTGAGACATGAAGCTTTATATTTGTAAAGCTTTAAAACTAGGACAGATATTACCAATACTGCTCTTAGGGTTAAATCAAGGTTAAAGTAGTCTGTCTTCAATTTTTACATCCCCAGATACATTGAGATAAATCTTCAATATCAAAGGGATACTTCAGTGCCAATTAGCTACAGCCCAAATTGAACCCTCCTCTCATATTACTCGTTTGCTAATCAAACTTTCCTGCTGTCTTCCTCCCCCACATGCTCACTTCAACTGAAGCTGTGTGTCTTTTGAAACTAGAAGATTAAAGTAGTTTCTACCCAAACCTAAAGCTATTCTGTATTTCATGAGCACTCAAGTCCTAGGATATTTATTTTGGATCTTAAAGCATAGTAGCTACTATCAGCACCTCTATCCCTTACTTCAGAGAAACCCTCATATTTATTCAGCACCTGGTATGTGTCAGGTGTTTCCATTCATCAGTTCACTTTTCCCTCCTGACAATGTGTGAGATAGGAATTGTTGTTTTCATCTTGTAGGAGACTGAGAGGCAGACATGAGCTTATGTTGAGCCAGTCTTCAAACCCAGCTCTTTCAGTTCTAAAGCCCAAGCTATATCATTACATCAGCCTCTGGCCTTATGAGAAAAGTCCTCCAGAAGAGCACAGCAACATTTAAGGGGATATGTAAAATATTTAGCAACCAAGACGACACATTGTGGAGGCCACAGTTTCCGCGGACAACCAAGTGAAAGCAATTCCATGGAGCACTGGCCAGTGGAGGGTGGCCATAGACTCGGGGATCCAGGTAACACCGGGCACCTGCACAGGCACCTTCTCCCCTCCTCATGATGCAGGCCTGCCACAACAGGTAATAGTGGTTGGGACACTTGAGGGCAGCTTGCAGGAACGCTCAAAGCAGAGGATGTTCCCCAGCTGTTTGGAAGCCGTTATGTATTTTAACAGTGGATGGGACTTCACTGTTTTGTTGTAACAGTGATGACTGTCCAAGAGCTGGGGCTGCATCAAGGTAGGAAGAGTACAGAGTAGCTGATGGGTATGCTTGCATGGATGGCAGCACTGAGCCCAGCTTGAACAGAAGTCTAAATTCAGCCTAGCCTCTGTCCACGGTCCTTCAGCCTGGCTCCTGAAAAAGTCTGAACTTCTTGTCCTCAGTTTGGCATTTGTCGGAACCTACTTTGTGCCGTGTATTTAAGGCCTCACGTCCAAACTTTTTATTCTATTGCCTCGGTTTGGACTTTGCACACTGGCCCTTCGGTGTGCAGGGTACCCTTTCTGATTGTGAGCCTCTGTTGGACCTGGGCTCTTTTCTTTTTGTCTACCTGATTTTTATTTTCCATTCACATTCCCTTGTTTGCTTTACTTTATTTTTGATTTTTATCAAACTTAGAGATGCACGTAGTTTAAAGAATCAAATAATATCACAGATTTATTATGAAAAACAGCAGTTTCCTGCCCAGCCCACCATCATTTCATCATTTTCCATTCCCCAGAGGCAACCACTTGAGAACATTTTTAGCGTTTTCTTTTGGCATTTATTTTTCTTTCAGTTATCTACTGATGCTTAACAAACCATCCCCAAACCCTGTGGCTTAAAACAATTGTTTATTTCTTCATGATTTTACTATTTGGGCCAGGCTGGTCTCTGCTTCCCGAGGCACTGGCCAGGCTGGAACATCGGTGGGGTGGCTGGAATGGCTGAGGGCTGGCCAGTCTCGCTCTCCTTCCCTTCATTGTCCCTCATTCTCCAGGGATCCTCGCTCTCCAGGTGGCCTCTCGTCCAGCAAGGCAGGCAGACATTTCACAGGGCAGCTGCCTGCCAAGTGGGTGCAAACGGAACCTGAGAGGCTACTAAAGCCTAAGCCCCACTATCACCCACTGCTACTTCTGCCATGTTCCCTCAGCCAAAGCAATTCACGTGGCTCTCCCAGATTCAAGAGGAGTGAAAATGGACTTGCACTGAGGGACGGAAAGAACTGTTGGTAGTAGCCCTTTATGCAGATGTTCTCCCATGACCCATATCATGACCCATAAGTGACAAGCTTATGATATTCTTCCAGACTATTATTATTTTGACTTTAGGCATTATATATTGACTTTCTTTTAGAGCAGATGAGGGTTTAGTTCTTTCACCCTCCACCTGACAACCCTCATGGACACCTCCATCGTCCCAATGTAGTTATGTCACAATCTTGATTAGATCGGTATTCAGCGTTTGCATTATTACAACTATGTAAGTGCTATTCACAGCTGACTCATATTTCTTTATGTGTAGTTTCATTTCTTCTGGATTAATAATCCTCTTATTTTGTTTGTTTAGCTTCCTATGTATATGTATATCATCATTCATCCCCAAAGTCTCTTTCACTTTCCTAAACCTCTTTGCAATGTTCAAACATATTAAGTATTTTCTCATTTTCATCTTCTTGAAGGAATCTTTTTTGGAAACTTCTGATCTACTCAGGGTGAGAGTTAGGTTAGGGTGTATATATGCACGCATGCACACACACATACACATCTTTCTTTGTTTGTCCCTATTTTCGTGGTGTGCATTCACCAATAACTCCCTGAGAAAAGTGTGCATGAGAGGTACACTTTTGGAGAATCTGCAAGTCTGAAAAGATCTTTCTGTTACCTACTCATTTAGTTGAGAGATTTCTGTTGGAAAGAATTTAGCCTTAGAATTTTGAAACTCTGATTTATTTTCTTTCAGCTGCAATTTTGCTGTTGAGATATGTGAAGCCTTTTAAAATTTATTCTTGTAAGTAATCTTCATTTTCTGTCTGGAGGCTTTTAAGATCTTTTTGTTCTCGGTGTTATGAAATTTTATGATGATTTGTCTTGGAGTAGATCTCTTTCCTTTCTTTGTGCTGAGAAGTGATGGGCCCTTTCATTCTGGAGAATCATATCCTTTGGTACTGGAAGATGTTGTTCAATTATTCCTCTAATGCCTCTCTCCTTCTGTTCTTATTCCTGGTGTTTGAATATTGGACCCCCTGGATTGATTCTCTAATTTTTTTTTCTTGTCTTTACTTTGCTTTTTTCCCTACGTTCTGGAATATTTCAACTATATATTCTAATTCTTCTATTACACTTTTATTTCTATGATCATATTTTTAATTTCTAAGAGTTCTTTTTTTCTTCGATGGTTACTTTTTTATGTCATCTGTTATTATTTTATGGATACATATGATCTCTAGAAGGATACTGATAATAGGATTTGGATATTTTTTGAAATTTTTACCATCCTGCAAAATGTGTGTTTCCTCCAAGTGGCTTTATCTGCTTTCTTTATTTTCATCTTTGTCTTTTCATATTAGAGGTTGTGTCAGATCCTTGGCTGTATTCTCATATATAAGAGCAGAGAATTATAAAGGTTAATTAGAACTTTTTTGTTTTGGTGGCTTTTGTGAACCGTGACAGTCATTTTAGGCTGATCTGGTTGGGCTGTTCCAGTGGAGACCTCTTGGAACCAGAATCATTACTTTATCTTTTTTTTTAAAAACTGGTCAGATTTCTCAGGAAACACCTTCCAATCTTTGGCCTCGAGGGTGTAGTTTAGCCGACTGAGTGTGAGAAGAGGACCAAGTGTCTGAACATTCGTGGTGTAAACTCTCGCCTTTTTCTCTGATTCTGTTATAGTTCTTATCTCAGCTATTCTTGGTATCACAACAGAACTTTTGTTTTAATTTCTCTGAATAATAAACCTTCAATCTTCTGCTGTGGACAGGGAGAGACAGTCAACCAGTTCTGTGGGGGACCAGAGAGGTTCAATTGCTTTTGTTTTTCACATACTACATAATCACCCATTTAAAGTGTGCAATTCAGTAGGTCTTTTTCATATATATTTACAGGTTTTGCAACCATCATTACAATTAATTTTAGAACATTGTCATCACCCCAAAAAGGAACCCCATACCCATTAGCAGTGACCCCCCTTTTCTCTCAAAACCATCAGCCCTAGGCAACCTTTAATCTGCTTTCTGTCTCTATGAATTTGCCTAATGTAGACATTTCATATAAATGGAATCATAAAATATGTGGTCTTTTGTGACTGGCCTCTTTCACTTAGCATAGTGTTTTCAAGATTCATCCATGCTGTAGCATCTATCAGTACTTCATTCCTTTTTTGTTGCTGAATTATATTCCATTATATAGATGTACCATAATTTATTTATCCACTAATTAGTTCATGGACATGTGGGATGTTTCTACTTCTTGACTATTATGAATAATATTGCTACAAACATTTGTGTACAAGTCTTTGCGTGGACATATGGTTTCATTTCTCTTGGGTCTCTACCTAGGAGCAGAAATCTTTAACCTTTTTGAGGAACTACCAGACTGTTTTCCAACATGACTGCATCATTTTACATTTCCACAAACAGCATATGAGGGTTCTAGTTTCTGCATATCCTCACTAGCAGTTATTATCTATCTTTTATTATTATATTATTATTATTATTATTATTATTATTAATATAGTCAACCGCTTCTTAAACAGATGTTCAACCAGTTCTCCTATTTTAGCCTCACCTTTATTCTCCTTTTGGAATGACCTGTGTCCCAAATTCCTAAGCCTTTTCAGAATTCTGTGGTATAAAGCATTGCTTCTTAGTTTTCTCTGTTGCTAGCACAAAGATTAGTTTCTTGGGTCTGTGAGATCAGCGACCATTGTTTTAGTCTTGGTCTGGCGACTCACAAACTGTGAGACCTTGGGTCAAATTATGTAGCTTTTCTGAGCTTCAGTTTTCTTATTTGTAAAACAGAGAAACTTGAGGAATAGGAAGTACCTGAAATTCAGTAGTTATTGACTAAGTATTAATTCTCTTATTTTTCCCAAATGTGGTGGACATTCAAAAAAAAGAGAAAGATTTAATGTCTTTCTCAGGAATTCACCAGCTAATGGGAGAGAAAGACACTTGTGTAATTCTAATTTGCTTAATTTTCAGCAACAACTATTGGGTGCCTATAATGTGCCATAAAATGTACTAGTTGCTGAGGGTTACAGTGTGACAAGTTTCCTGTTTTCAAGTAGCTTTCCATCTGGTGGAGTCAAAACCAGAACTGGAATATAAGGCAGATGGAGTTAAGTGCTGTGACACCAACAGACGAAGTGTCAGGGAAGGAGAGGTAACTTCTAACCACGGAGATATGACACAGCTTGGTCCACAGATTGATTGGAACATTATGTATGACCCTCGATATTCTAAGCCAGCTAAACAAAACTTCACTCGAACTCATAGTGCTCTGAAATAGCAAGGCTCAAAGAATAAATCAGCAACAGAATTCCATTCAACATTCTCTATCATGAAACCGCTGGCCAATGCAGCTCTGTGCCAGTTACCAAGGAAAATAAAAAATAAAATAAAATAAAAGTCACAATTTGAAATAAGCAAGCAAAAGACAGTGTTATTAAAATGAAAATGCTGAAGGATAGCTGTGGAAGCCAAGAAAGTCCATGCCCATAGATATAACTCAAATTAAACATATTTTGTTATTTAGAATGTGAAGGCTACCTCTTCTCTCCAGACAAGCTGCTGTCAGAAGCAGGTATCAAGTTAGGGCCATCACAGAACTTAGAGGCCTTAAATCTTAACCAACTCCCTGCTCACATAGGACTGTAGCAGTTATGTAGTGTAGATTGTGTCAAAGACAGTTGCTAAAATGACTAGATAGTCTCTAAGGAGAATGTCTTTATTTGCGTATATTACCTTTGTAGGCCCCCAATACTATACAGACAATCTGGGATGCACTTAGCTTGGGTCTACACAGTGTGAGAAAAAGATTTTGAGGACAGAAAATAACACTGCACATAATGTCAAGCTGTTTGTCTTCCTCACATCCATCTGTCAGCCATTGTGCGCCCTGTCATTGCCTTTGCCTTCAAAAATGTGCAGGCACTAGGAACACCTGACCTCTTATCCTCTCCTATGGCTCTTGTAGCCTGATGTGGGTTGTCCACATGGCCACAAGCTCCATCAGTTCCTACATCTTTCTCTTTCTCAGTTCCCTAAATGCCTAACTTTATCACCAGCCTGACTTGGCTGTTTGTCAGCTGAACAGCTGGGAAAATTTGGCAGCGGGCTGTGGAGGACACCAATACTAACTATTGAACTATGTATTATACTAAGGCCAACTCTACCCAGATTTTAAGGATATTAAAAAGGATTCTAAAGTCTACTTTTGAAAGCACTGAGTAAAACAAAGTTAAACAAGTTTTTTCTTTTCTCTCTCTCTGAAGTGTCTCTAATAGTTTAGAAATGT
>NW_006442107.1:25703509-25707205 GCF_000325575.1 Pteropus alecto | reverse complement strand
GGAAAAAAAATTAAAAAAGACTGATTTAAGACACTTCTCTATGAGACCTTTCAGATAATCCCAGTCAGACATTATTTGTGGTACTTTACTTGTACTCTATATGTCTCATATAGTTTTCCATCTTATTTTAGAGTTAGAGAAGATAGAAATTTGTATTCTTTTAGTAGCTGCTATAAGAATTGCAAATTCTTTTTGGATGAAGGCTAAGACAAGAAGCAGAAGATCCTTCTTGAGTCCTATTAGGCAGTTGCCTGTAAGGCCTTTGTTTTCTTGAACCGCCTAATGGGTTTGGGCTTGTTAATTTGGAAGGCTGAGCTGAGCTGCTTTAATAACAAAAATATGAGTAATTTGAAGTTCCCAGGGAAATTTCAGGAAGGGGAAAGGAGTCAGTCAGACTAAATGCTGCATGGGGAAAAAAAAAAGATCAGAGAGGAAAGAGAAAACAAACAAACAAACTAATGGTGGGCCTGCAGAAAAGAAGCTTTGGGGGAGAACAGAAATGTCTACCGGGAAATTTTAAGCTGTTTGCTATTGGGGGTGCAGCATAAACTGCTCTTTTGTTTCCACTGTGAAATCTTCAGTGATGACTCTTTGGCCCACAATATCCGCCTGCGAATAGATTCTTTTGCCAGCGTGGCACAGTGGCAGAGGGGCTGGCAGATGAAGCTGATGTCTGGGTGGCATCGTTACTTATCTTCATGTCTCACCAGCTCCCTTAGACTGTAAGCATTTATAGAATGAATAAGTAAATTCATCGGTTTCTAACAAGAAGCAGCAGATAAGTGTTTCTCTTTCGCTGAGACTAGACCCAGCATCACAGCCATTTATAGGATAGAATTACTTAGTAAAGCAGGCACAGAGTAGGGGATTAATATGTATTTGTTGAACTAACCAGTCATTGAGTCAGTGAGAAAGGTGCTGTTCTCTTGGTTGTAAGCATGTTCTTCCATGTAGAAAGAACTACAGCTTTAATCCTTGACATCAGAGGAATACTTTACTTATGAAGACCCGGCCTTCTAGATTCCAAACAAGATCTGTTCCCTATTCTCTAAATAAGGAAACAATGGTAAAAATACAAAGATATCACTCTCTATTCTCTGGTGAAAGTGATTGCTCTCTCACATGTGTTTTCATAGCATTTCATAACAAACTAGTGTTCTAAGGTTCACCACATTTTATAATAGACATCATAACATCTTTGGTTTCTCCATAACATGTCAAGGTTCAGAAATAGCCAGGTCCTGTGTCCCATTTGGGGGGCTGAAAAAGACAACCACAGAGACTTTATTTTCTCCCTACTTGCCTCTCTCTTTTAAAAGCCTGTCAGCTTCTTGAGGGAAGAGACCTTGTCCCACTTCTGAAGCCCTACTGCTTGGCAGTCTCTGGTCCATAATAAGTGCCAAATCAATGCTTTCGAACTGGATTGCTGTGTGCTGGTGCAGTAATGGTGACCAACTCAAGAATATTGGTTAGGGCACCCTGGAAAGGCCTGGTCTTAACACCTTTACTTGCCATCAAAAGTATCCTTTAATTATACAATAGATTGTCAGACCCACACCTGGAAGAACTGTTAAATGAAAAGTTCTTTACTGATGTGATAAGAAATTGTGTCATGTTCACAGCTGAAAGGGGATCAACCTTTTTCTTTTTCTTTCTTTTTTTTTTTTTTTTTTTTTTTTTTTTTTTGTAGAAAGCTTGGAGGACTAACATCTCTCTTGTTTCCACAGAAATTTAGGAATTCCCACAGCAAGGCTGTCTTTTGAAATGCATTTACTGGGAAACCATCTGTCAGTCCCAGTTATCCAATGGAAGAAAACTGGGGAAGGGTTTGGTTGTCACTGCAGGAGTTACGCTATGCTCCTGAGACACCACAGTTGGTGGAAGAGATGACCCCAGGTCCCAGCGTCTGAAAGGGAGGGCTGTAGGCTCAGTTATGTAAAGATAACTTAACTCTTGGATAGTCAATTATTTAGTCATTCATTCAATAAAATTTATTAAGACCCTGTTCTGTGACAGGCACCATTCTTGGTACAGGGGATTCATTCATGACACAAGACAGGAAAAATATCTGCTCACAGGACCCAAGATCACACACACACACACACACACACACACACACACACACACACACACACAAATGAGGATATCAGAGAGTAGTATTAAAATAGGGTGGTGTGACAAGGAGTGGCTGGGTGGTGGTTAGGAAAGGCATCTTGAACGTTTCACATTTTAGCTGAGACCCGAATTAAAAGGAGTTGCATAAAGAACAGAGGAAGACCCTGTGGTGTTTCTTAGAAAGTGTGGTGTGTTCCAGGAGTGGAAGGAAAGCCACCGTGATGAAGTGGACGGTGGGGCAGGTTGAGATGGTAGTGGTTGAATCTCTCGCTGACCTGGCACTTCTGGGCCTCAACAGTCTTAACACTGTGTCTTTTCTTCTGCAGACGACTTCGCGGAGGAGGAGGAGGTGCAGTCCTTCGGTTATAAGCGGTTTGGTGAGTTCTAACTAAGCTCTTTTCCTTCTCTGTGCTTGTCCTGGGATATAGTAATGAGACCGTTACTGGACCTTTGACACACATGAACATGTCTGGCTCTGGGGCCCAATTCTGGTTGGAAATTGAGTTTCTGTTTAACAGGTGGATGATTTCTCACAATGCTGAGGGCAGTGGGACAGGAGCTGTGTGTAGGCATGGGATGCTTATGGGATTTGCTGAATACAAACCATATGGCTTAATAGACAAAACATTGTAGGAAAGGTAAACCTGTGACAAGACAGAAACAAAAATTCATGGCATTTCTTTGTTTTGATATTTAGAAAACATCTTTTCTCTTTTCTCGGGCTCCATGCTCATAACTTAGTCAACGTTAGTGGATAGTGAAAGGAAGGCTTTTCCCATAAACCCAATTAGACACATGTGCTCTGTAGTGGGCCGGATATGGCTCCCAAAGATGTCCGCATTCTAATCCATGGAGCCTGAATGTTACTTTATATGGCAAAAAGTGCTTTGCAGATATGACTAAATTAAAGAGCTTGAGATGTGGATTATCCTGGGTTATCTGGAAGGGCTCTAAAAATCATAAGTCCTTACAAGAAGAAGGAGGAGGGAGATTTGACCACTGAGAGGAGAAGGCAGTGTGATGATGGAAGCAGAGACTGGAGTGATGTGTGCAGAAGGTGGAGGAAGCCAAAGAACACAGGTGGCCACAAGAACCTAAAAAAGGCAAGAAAATGGTTTTACTGTTCAGAGCTTCTAGAGGGAATGCAGCCCTGCTAACATCTTAATTTCAGCCAACTGAAGCTGATTTCAGATTTCTGGCCTCTATAACTGTAAGAGAAGAATTTTGTGTTGTTTTAAGCCACCACATTTGTGGTAATCTGTTACAGCAGCCGTGGGGGACTAATACACACTCCTCTGCCTCCTAGGCTGCTGCGCATGGGTGCTCGCTCTTTGACCATGCTGCTCAGGCTCTGCAACTTGGCTTTGAACTGCCAGTGAACACTGCAAAGTTCCAAAGATAGTTAAAGGGAACTGAGGTTTTCTGTTCAGCTTGTTTCTGTGCCTTGGCAATGAAGGTTAGAGGAGAAACAAATTAGAGAGAGAATGTGCATGCACATGTATGTGTTTATGTATGTGTGCGTGTGTGTGTGTGTGTGTGTGAGAGAGAGAGAGAGAGAGAGAGAGAGAGAGAGAGAGAGGG
>NW_006442107.1:25681369-25703348 GCF_000325575.1 Pteropus alecto | reverse complement strand
GAATCTACTTCCTGTTGCTTAAAAAAAATCCTGGCCGGACTTTGATTAAAGTTAACAACCCCCAGCTGCTCTGGCTCCCTCCTTGTTTTAGCATTTTTCCTTCTGGACACACACTTCTGCATTTCTTTCTGGGGGCGGGGGCGGGGAAAGGGCTTTAAAATGGGAATGCAGTGGCACCAAGCCCATAGCTCCTCCATTCATATGTTGGCAAAGTGGCTCACACTCAGTTCTCTCTCCCCTCCTTCATACTGCTGTTCTGTATCTACACAATTACATATTTCTGGATTGGTACCTTGTGTTCTGTTTTCCTGTGGTGAGTTCACTGAAGGTGGTAGTAGGAGTGAAGATGAAACTAAGAATTATAAAGGAAAGGAAAATAAAACAAAAATGAAAAGGCAGAAATAAAGAGAAAAATCAAACTTGTGAAAATAAGGCAACATAAATGTTGACAGTATGTATTTGAAAATCAGTAGAAGCATGAAGAACCAAGAGAAAGAGTTTCTTTAAAAAGAGTGACCTTGAGAGAAATTTTATTTAAAATTTTGTGACCATGTAACTAGCTAAATGGGTGGGGATTTGGTTAAAAAAAAATTGTTGCTAAAAGGATTTAATGTATGGTGGTTAAATTATGTGTGGAAATCACAAGCTGGTGATGACTCAGAGAAGACACTATAACAACATGCAAATACTGGACAGTGTAAACAGAAAGGAGAGAAGAGAATGATACCAAGTGGTACAAGTAGGAGAAAGGGATGAAATTAAAATGGAAACCTCGGAATAGGCTGGGAAAGAGACTTTCCGATGTTGAGAAATTCTTGGATTCAGCTTTTAGGCAAGTGTTGGATATCCAGCCTAGGGGTAGAGTAGAATTTTGGAGATGGAAGAGCTTTTGAGATGATCTAAATCAGCCTTTAATTTTGCGGATAAGGAAGGTGAGGACCAGATAAGTCCTTGCTCAAGTATGTTAGCCAGAGCTGGGTTTGGACGCTAACTCCCAAGCTAGAGTAGTTTTGGGGAAGGATCCAGCATTAAGGTTGAGATGATCTCTCACCTTCTGTGTCCTAGAAGGGTCCCTGTAGTTCTGGAACCCTAACGTGGTCTGGACTCCCAATCTGGCCACACCAGGGAAGCCTCGTCAGTTTTGCAGAGTTTAGGACGCTGGACCTGGTTTTATAGAAAGCAAATAGATTATCAGTTCCTAAGAAGGGCCAGAGCTCGTCATTGAAAGCAGCAGAGCCCAAGAACCCATTCCTTCAGGTATGGTTAAACTTGAACTATTAAAGGAAGATGACGTTGGTGTAAGGTGGTAGTGGGATGCAGCCCTGTAGGGTCTCTTGTACTTTTGAAACCAGTTTCTTCAACTCTGTGGGCCTAAGATGCTGCATCTTCCCAGTGAGCAGAGTGACACCTGCCAAGGTGGGTAAGTCTACCTTGCAGGCTTTTGGTGAGACTAAGAGAGAGACCAGATGGACAGGTGCTTTGAAAGTGCAGCACTACAGCGACAAAGGTGGTGAGATCACTGTCCTGAGAGGCAGGGCCGTCATCACTCTCTGGGTATTTTAGCATAGTTACTGCTGGGTATCAGAGTGCGACAGATGTGGAACCTCATTCCTGGAGACGTATAAAGGTGCGATTCACCTCTGAACGTGGTGATATCGTTGGCTTTTATTTTTTGCAAAAGTAGACTACATAACATAAGGTTTAGTTATTGTCTAATTTTAGGTATGTCTTTTTTTGTGCAAGTATGATGATCACAAACTGAATTTAGGCTACATATGAACCAGGAGTTAATTATCCACAGAGCGAAGGGGCTACTGTATTAGTAAATTGTTACCTGGTGGTGGCTTGTTTCCAAAGTTGTTCATAAATAGTTATTCAGAAGCATTTGCTACATAAAGTCAAGGCTGTTTACATAATAATATTGTGCTTTTTCAAATTCAGTGCAATGTTACAATAAAGAGCAAAATGGGTGGCCTTTCCCAGTGACCTCGTGTGATGTGGTATTATTTTAGGACAGTCATCCCTTGTTTATTTGGGGGTTTATTTTTGCACTTTGGTCTCAATCAGGTCTTCTCTTTTTCTTGAGTCTCTCTGTATGTCAAGCTTCTTATCCCTTTTCCTGGGCAGGAAAATCTGATGGGTTTGCCACTGATTTTCTCCTCTGACCAAAGCTTCGATGAGGGGCAACTGTGAAAGGTTAATGAAGTAAATTTAATCAGATTCTAAGGGTCAGCGATTTTTGGCTGCAGTATGCAGAGCTAATTAATTTGGGATATAACTATGGTTACAGTTTGGCACAATTCATCCTCTGGAAAATGAGGTGCCAGTATATTAATATTTATTTTCTATAGATATATGCTACAATGATATCTTCTACTTCTTTCCCAGTTACTGTTTTCTTCAAAAATATCACACATAGCTCTAGAAACCTTTAGTATTATAGCCAGCAGAAAGAGAAAGAAAAGTAGTTTATTTTCTAAGGAATAAATATAAATTTATAAATTGGGGAATTTATGATAAATCAATCCAAAAATGTCTTTTGAAACCTTTTGATTACTCATATGATTAACATGAATTCATTCAAGTTAAAAAAAATTTTATTAAAATGATATGGAGTAGGAGGAAAGAAAAATGCCATTTCAGTTCCAAGGGAGAAGTGCATCAAAATTCCACAGGCGAAGGGGAGAAGTATGGGAAGAAGATCAATCACTTCCAGATCCTGCCTTTTAACGCACGTAGAAATGATCATAACAAATCCAGCTCATGTTCACGTATCATTTTTATCTTCCCAAAGGACTTACAAATGATTTTGTTCTTCACAACTCCATAAGGCCAGCAGGCCAGGTGTCATCTTTCCCACTTGATGGCTGCTTTTCATTTTGGGGGGTCAGTAGCTAGGTGTGCGGGTGCTAAGACCAAGTGTATGGGTTTGGATCCGAGTTCCAACACTCACCAACTCTGTGACCTTGGGCCCATTATTGTTTAATATTGTAAAGTGTCAAGTTTCCTCTCATAAAATTTGGCCTACTTCATGGGGGTGTTGGGGAACTAGATGTGATTCTGGATTAGCCAGGCTCTGTGAGTGTCCTGTAAGTGTTGCCTTTATTCTGATATTAGGTTCCCTCTTCAACCTTTTGGTCTTGCTGCTTGAACATGGGGCCCAGGATTTAGTAGGCCCTTGGAACTTTCCAATTTCCAGCAGCCTCATGGTTTCTTGTTCCATCATACCCTCTGCTTTACTGCTAAGAACTGAGAGAGGGAAGACCTAGGGACAGAGGCTCTTTGCCCCAGCACCCTGGAAGGCAGTGTTTGGGCCCAATGGCAGACACCGCCCTGGGTATCCTAGGCCCTTCCTCTGGAGTCCGCTTTGCCCCTTTGTGATCATGGGGGGCATAGATCACCTTTGTTTCATTGGTCACATTGGGGTCTCTAGTGTTATCTTTGGAATATGATCTGATATTATAATAGGATGTTGAACGTTGGAATGATGGAGGAGCAGGAGATACATGGTTCTACCTGTGACAATTGCAGGTAGATTTGGGGTCAACCATGAGCAACTGGGGGCAGCTGGAAACATTCATTGTTAGTGTTTGACAGAATTGCTTCCTTGGAGCTCTGCTATAGGGAGTACTCATATCTATGAAAGAAAAAGATCTGAAAAATTACAAACTGTGAAAAAGTAACAAAAAGTAAAAGGAAGCATTCTCTATGGAGTAGAGCTCAAAACTAAGCGGGAAAATTCTAAAAGAACTGCTGAAAAATTATTTAGGGCTTACAGCCAAAAAGGGGGTATCTGATACCTTTTCCTAAGTGTTCATGGAACTGTGTCCTTGAATAGTTTTGTTTACCTACAACTTCACAGGCCTCCTTGTACCTATAGTTTCAAACAAGCTGGGTTTTTTCTCTTCCCTTGAACAATAATTTCAGATTAGTAAGAATATTTTTAACAGCTTAACCTGCACAGTGCTGTGCATGTGGAAGCAGTCTGAGAAATCCATATTGAGTAGAGCCCAGCCCTATTCCAGAACACCTTCTCACCCTACTCCTTACCTGCCATCCCTTCCTTCCAAACCCATCCCCCAAAAAGATCAACACGTGAAACTTCAAATCAGTGACTCTAAATCGTTGAGCTGTTTCCTGCCGAAAAGTTTAGAGTAACTGAAAGTCTAACAGTGCAGAAGACTACATGGGCTTCTGCAAAATAACAGCACAGATATGCTTAGCCAAATAGCCAGAAAGAAAGGTTCTTTCTGAGACACATGATGAGTTTCTGCTTTCAATGCAAAGAGGATTGAAAGAGTTTACCAAGAGGATGCCGAACCGTCTTTGGGAAGCTGCTCAAGATAAACACGTGGATGCCTCAACTTGTGGTTGTTTGGGCTTGGGGACCAAGCTGCCTGTCTCTCCTCTCCTGGGCCTCTTCCCAGAAGCCTGGCTTCATCTCTGGATTTGGAGAAGGCGCCACTTTGAAGTTATCTACCTCCAACTACAAAGGAGGACTGCACGCATTCCTCTCACCACAGCCCTTCAAGACTGACACCAACAGAGTCCACCCCTTTCCCTGATAAGAATGCCAGGAATTTCCATCATTTCCTGTGAGGAATGACTAAATATACCCAGCATGAGGCTGTCCTTTCAGTAGCACCTTTTCCAAACATCTCTAAATGGAAAGGGTACAACATCAGGCAAAGGACTGACCCTGGGCAGAGAGAAAAGTTAAGGGCAGGCAACAAGAGTCTGATTTGATGCCTCAGTGGGATTTCTTTGAAATGTTCAAAGCCATTTACATCACTTAGTGGGAGGGTTTTGTTCATGTGGCTTTACACATCCTAAAGGAGCTGATATTTCTGATTGTGAAAGAATTTCATGTCAAATAGCATGCAGAGAAGTATCTCGAAAAAGAGATTCTCTGGCAGAATCACTTTGCGGGGGCGGGGGGGAGGGGCAGTTGCAGGAAAGCTCATCTTGCCCCTCTACCCTCTGCTCCCAGCGAAGCAGGTGGGGTTCCTGAGACCAGAGAAAGGGAGTTCACCGGCCATCACTTTCTATTTAAATAACCTGAGGAGATTTCCTAATTTTTATCATTATAAATGATAAAATGATATTCACAACCTCCCTTGACAACAGTGTTTATCCAGATTTCACTTCTTTTTTATATTTTTTATTATATTTTTTATTATATATATATTTTTTCACCATTCTCATTTGAAAGAAACCATTAAGCTGCTTCTCTTGAATGACAACCTGTGCTAGGCAGTTTCCCATTCATTCATTCATTTCATTCTCCCAGAAATCCTTTGAGGTGGAAATTATCTTCAGTTTGCAAATGAGGACACTGAAGCTGATGAGGCTGAATGGCATGGCCAACATTAGATTTAACTTGACTTAAGTCCCGACTCTTCTTTCTACTCTACCCATGACTGAGAAGCACACAGATATGTCCATTCTCAAGTCATCCCAAGATTTTGAGGGGGAAAATAAATTATCAGAGATGTATGTGGATTGAATCAGCAGCTGTTTATATATGGTTTTATAGTCCATAATTTCATAATATGTATAGATTGAACATATGAGCCCTAAATTTTTCAATCATTTTAAGTATAATCTGCCCCACCCACCTCCACCCTGCCTTCCCTGGTTTTCATTCACTTATGAACCCTGGTAAAAGTGTGGGAAGAAGAGGAAGAATAATTTGTTTTTCCTACAATTAAGTTAAAGCTGAATGTGGTTTGTTTTTATTTTTGGAAAAATTAAAGAAAAAAGATCTCAGCCATTTTCTTCTAAGGACAGCATGAAGACACTCAGTTGTTCCCAATGTTTGGTTGTTGGGGTGGGGTGGGAAACAGTTATTCCTTATGCTAACAACTCCAAGCAATTTAAAACAGATGAACTCAGAAACTTTCCTTGAAAGATTTGAATTGTTCATTTGGAGACCCCCCAGGAATGAGAAAGATGTCCTAGAGCCATGGGTTTTGAGGGAAGGCCACGGTCCTCAGCACAGTTGTGACCTAGTCTTTTTCTCTCTCTCACATTCCCTATTGGTGCCCTCGATGTTCAGGATGGTGACTAATTGGAAGCAAGGCTTTGGAATTGAACAGTCCTGGTTCACCTGCTGACTTAGCCCTTTACAAGAAGGCATCCAATGTCTCTGAGCCTCACTTTGCTCATCTGTGAAATGGGAATGGCAAGCTATACCTTCTTTACAGGGTATGTGGATTATAAAACCTATAAATAATATATATGAGGGGCCAGGTACATAGCAGGTCTGCACTAAACGGTGGCTGTCATTGAATTGCTGACTACTTCTTCTCTCTGCTCTTCCCTTCCCCAGGGCCCAGCATACCTGGTTTGGTGTTTCCTCAGCTCTTCCTTTGTGAAATCCACTAGGCCTCATGATCTCTGATCCTCTCACCTTTTGTCTTCCCTCCATGAAAATCTTACTGCCCTCACTCCTGTTTTCTTTGTCCCTCATCCGGGCCATAATTTGTTCAGGAAGTATCAAAGGAGTCTATTTTCTTGCAGAGCCTTCCTTTTTTTTTTTTTAATTTAAAGGTTTGGTGGCAAAGAATACATTTTTAAGGAAAGTAGCACATAATGCGGGCTAAAAGCAGCTTTCATGGAGAGATAGCATAACATCCTCGTGTGTAAGAGAATATATGCCAGAGCTGAACGGCCTGGATTCATTTTCCAGCTTTGCAAGATAACCTTAGAAAAGTTAACCTCTTGGTGCCCTCAGTGTCCTCATCTAAAAGATGGAGTTACTTGTAGTATCTACCTCTATGGATGTTTTTAGAACGGAATGAGTTAATACTTAGAGCAGTGCCTTGCAGAATGAAAGAACGACATAAATGTATGCAGTATGAGAAGTGACACAAGTGGTCACAAGGTGAAGAAAGACAGTCTTCAATTCAGTGTCTTTTTGGAACTAAGGACACTTTCCCAGAAGGCCTTCAAGAGACTTCCCCTCACATATCACTGGCCAACATAGAGTCACAGTCTTTTCCGAAATCAGTTATGGACAAAGAAAATGGGCTGGCTCTACTTGACTTGGGCTAATTGTTTGGGATGGAATGCATGGTAAGGACTTAAGCACTCTGACCACTATTATTATGTGTAACTTAAAATCCATAATATGTAATATTATAAATACATAATTATATTTATAATTTAATGTTAAGTTAGACAATGATTATTAACTATTAAATAACAATATAATTTAATTATAATCTGATCCATTGTATTTATACTTTGCGCTACTGATAAAATTATCACTTTTTATGTAATACATTGAAAAATTCAGTCTATTCACAAAATAATTACGTTTCCTTTTAAATGATTTATAATTTTGTTACAAATGGAGCTACAAGGTGCTGAATTCTCAAGAACCCAGAGTTCTTAGTTTCTGACAGTTTATAAAAAGAAGAAAACTTCAAAAACAAGAAATCAGTATGATATAGAAGGGAATGGATAAGTGAATTAACAAAAGTTATTTTGCTTTCTTGGAACTTAGTATTCTCATTAGTGTTAAACAGATTTTGAGGAAACAACTTTTTCCAGAAGAGGAACTTAGAAAAAAATGGAGAAAGTCCTAAATCTTAGTCAATACAACTCTTGCCATAGGAAACATTGTGAAATTGGTCTCCTGTTCTGAGTCATAACTATGAACACTTTCTGCTTCTTTCAATATTTCATTTTTATCATCTTTATGTTTTTGAAAACTGACATTTGGCCCTGATTGAAATAACTTTTCTTTTTATACACTAGGGTAATGTGTGTGTGTGTGTGTGTGTGTGTGTGTGTGTGTGTGTGTTTTCTTTGGTGTAAATATTTCCATACACAGGTCAGTTTCTTTCACACACTGCAGAAAATGAAGGACTTTAGACCTGTCAGAAAAATGGGAGAATGGAACTAGAAGTCTGCAAAAGTCCTGTCAGAAATCTAGACTACATTCTTATTCTCAATGTTTAAAGATGTTCTCTATTTTCTGATATTTGAAATAACCTTTCTAATGGGTCCTTCTTATTCTGCGAAGCAGGAAAATGCATAAGTAAAAATCATTGCTTACATTTTAGATTTGAGTTTTCAATCTTAGCTTATTTGTTCCAAGCAGTATTAATGAGAGAGAACCATAGTCTTCCCCACTTTAGGTCTTATTTTGTACTTGTAAGAGGAGGTCCTCATGATATCTCATATTTAGTACTTTACCGGGGCATTTGATAAGGAATTTATGATTGCTCTACCTCCCATGTTTCAGAGATGTCTTACTGTTGAATCACTTTTGGAAATAATTGAGGGAAAATAGGAATATTTATAATTATGATGTGCATTCACTGATTGCCTTCCATGTGCTGTGAACTGGGGTACAAAGATGGCTAAAACAAGGTCCCTGCTCATGACTATTTTATTCATTATTATTTTTATTTTATAATTCAATTAAAATTTTTTTTAGAAAATAAAAGGTATAAAAATCCTTATGAAAACAAAAATTTTCTCCTAAAAATGTCCATACTAGTAATAGCCCAGTTAAGCCTCATCAAAGGCTTCCTCGAGTCATAAACTGTATGTAGAATAGAGGGCTACCATTGTTGTGATGGAAGCAATGTGAAATAGGGTCTCAGAGGTTCTCATGTGAATTCTGCAGGTGGGAGTGGAAAGAGTAAAACATGAGGAAGGGGTGTGAGGACCGCAGTCTAGTGGCCCAGGGAAAAGGTGAGTGAAATATTAATGGAATTTACCAAAGAGATTCAAACAAGGAATACCGGCCTTAAACAGTGCCTTTTCTTTGGAAAATGTATGCACTTAGTGAGATTTGCTGAGAAACTGAAGCAAGCAAGACTGATGGGAAAATGCCATTCTTAGTCAATGCAATATGAAAATGATGTGACATTTATTAACCATCCATAATGTGTTGGGCATCATGCACAATAAAGAAGGGAGACATGGCCTTTGTCTTTGGGAATTTTAAATTCAATGAGAAGCAGACAGTTTTCCAACAGTGGTTCATTTGCATAAAAGAAAAGTATCAGCCAGATCTACAAATTGCTTCCCCTCCCACCCGCAGAATTTCAAAAGGCACAATAGAGGGCACCACATGCCAGATGGATTGTGAGCTGCCTCTTCTTTCTGTCTCCAGTTAAATACTGGCAAACTCCAATGGTTTCAGATAAGGTTGGGACTCTCCTTTGCACCCACCTTTCCCCTTTTGTGCAAGGGAAGGGGGCATATATGCAGTCCCATTCCTTTGCTCCACAGAAAAGGTTCAGGACAGTGTGAGAATCTGTTTGATATAAGCCTGTGAAAGGAGGGTGGAAAGTAATTTCCATCTCCATATGTGGCACATACCATCGACCACAGCTGTTATTAAACTGTGGCCATGTGAATCCGCTCTACTTATTAACGGCAGCTATGTTCATTTCAAACAATTCAGAAAGTGTGTAATAAAATAATTTGGTTCAGAAGCTTTCACTATTCGTTACATTTTTAATAGACCAAAATGTACTTCCTATAATCAGTGAAGCCTGTGAATGAGGATCTCATAGGGCCTGAATGACCTTAAACATGTGCATTACTCTACTGACCCCTTATTTGCTTGCTATGGAAAGAGAAATAACAACTGCCAAATTAGAGGGGCATTGTGAAAGTTAATTAATGTAAGTGAAGTGCTTAGCACAATGCCTGGCACTTAGAAGGTACTCCATAAATGCTCATTATTAATCAAGAGAGAAAGACAAAGAGAACTAGAGTTTTTAAAGTTGAGTTCAGTAATTCATTTGAAGTTTGTCTCCCTTTGTCTATATAGGCACACACATATCTACATGTGTGTATATACTCTGTGCATATGTGTGCATCACTGGGTATTTGAAGAGGTCTGAATCGGAAGGTCTGAATGGTGATCAGCATTATAGTCCCTTTTGCTACATATCAACTAACTAGCTATGTGAATTTTGAAAAAAAAATGATGTAAACTTTCTCAGTCTCAAATAAGCTCTTCTGCAAAATAAGGGGTTGGAATAGATGATTTTGAGAACTTCTTTAGGCCACACAGTGTTATGGGTTTACATCTATAATGTGATCCAGCCTCTATTCTGTTGGTACATTCAATTTAAATATATATATTTGTGTGTGTGTATACACACACACACACAGAGATAGATACATATATATGTGTATGTGCATATATATATTATTTTTTTACTCTTTCTCCTACTTTAACAATTCAGAATAAATATTTTGGTTCCTTCATTCCAGATTTGTTTTCCCAGATATCTGATACAAAGTTTAGTTGGCAAAAATTGGCAGATGAAAAACTCTCTTCTCTTCTGATTAGTTTTGTTCAAAATATTGGTGATACCATGATTATTGGTTTTCTATTTGGTTATATGTTATTTTCATGTAACCTTAGAGATATTGAAGCATTTTATAGGCTTAAGCATTTTAAACTCATTTTATTCTAGATTTCTATGCTCAAATATGGAAGATTCTATTCCCTCCAAGCCTTATAAAATCAGAGGGTAAGTATTCAAGTACACGTGTCTGCAAATTTAATAAAAAGCATAACGTTTTCATTAATAATCCTAAGAAAATTTGACAGTTTCTCTTAATTCAGTGATCTGTTTATATTTATCAGATTATGGAATTTTTTTTGTGCTTCTCATGTTAATTCAAGACATACTGAATGAAAATAAATCCACTAGTTATCAGCAAAGGAAAAAAATCACTTTAGGCATGCCTGTTATCTAGAATACAGCCCAATGGGAGCTGTGACTATCTCACCTTCTTGTTTAGTGACCAAATATTAGAATCTACAAAAAAAGAAAAAAGAAAGAAGAAAAGAGTACTGATGGTCTCTGTGTCTTGGGGCTTTTTCCCTTCCTCCAAGATTGTGGTTATGTAAAGTGGGAACACATATTTAAAAAGCTTGTGAGCTAGTCCTTTTCCAGCTGGGAAATTATTAGGTCAATTCCTTCCCTCTCTGCCTTTTAATAAATAGTTAGCCTCACTTTGAAAATTATAAATGAGTCAGCATTAGAATAAAAAGAAGAAGAAAGAAAGGAAAGAAGGGAGAATATTATTTTTTTCCTGTTTGTAATTGCAAACACCTAGAGAAGGTGGATTCTGAGAAACTGAAAGTCTTTTTTTTTTTTTTTTTTTTTTTGCTGAGCACTCGGGTGGATTTAGGTATATTCACAGTTGGAGAGAGATGAAGAAGTTGGAGTTCCCCGGGTGCCAAAGAAAGGAAGAGGAAGGAAAAGAACTAGGGGAGGAGAAGAGAAGACGGAGGTAGCAGAAAGTTCTGCAGGCTTTGGGATTGAGGGTGTAAGGAAGGGCCAGAGTTTTAGGGAAGTAAAGCAGTGAGCAAACCCTTGCATCTTTGTAATTACTTTTCTTAAGATCTATTTTTCCCTGCCATGGTGTGAGCGAGTTCAATGCAGACAGAGAAAGTGTCCGTTTTGTTCACCATTGTACCTAGGACAGTTCCTCACCTCACCAGATATTTGAGAAAGGAAGAGTAATATGTTTTGCGGGCTTATAATGTGCATTGACCTCAGGGTGTTTTCTTAAATCTTACTGAAGCTCACGATCTAGTAGGCCTCTCCCAAGGTGCCTGCGTGTGGTTGAACATTTTCCGTAGTTGAATTCAAGGGAGGCAGAAGCTCAGGCTCCACATCAAGCAGTTCATCAAAGCACACACTCAAATCCAGGAAAAGTGAAAAAATGGCAGGGGGTAGATCTGAGAAGGATGAAGATAAACCAAGGCCTACAATGGGGAGGAGGCAGTCTGAGAGTTTCTAGCGTCAGATAGAGGGAGAAGGCTGAGGGAAGCACGGAGCTGCTCTGAAGCACCCTACAATCTCCAGCTGAGGTAGGTCCAGGCGTCTGTTTGTGTCTTCAGGAAAACACTAGGAAAGTTTTCTCTGCTTCAGCTAAATTTACTTTATTTTGTGCTTAAACTTAAGATTAGAGAGCTCTTGTGATGTTCAAACACACTAGGAAGTTTTAGGAAGAATAGTGGTTACTAATAGTCTTCTGCACTTTAGGGTGATCTATTTAACCAGATTGCTTCCTTCCTAAAATCTAGGTGCAATCAGTGAAGATGTTTTTAAGAGATTGATCTTTCAGAGATATGAAAGGTTGAAGGAGCTTTGGATCTAAGGCACCCAAGATGGGGGAAGACAAGTTTCTAGATGTGGGGCAGGAGCTCAGAAAAGAAAGTATGAAACACAAACTTTCCACAACTAACTATTTCATTTAGATCTGTTCCTGTCTCCCCTCTCTCCCCAGAAAGCAGGTGAGAAGGGACCATCTTTAATAGACTGGAAGGAGAAGATACTGCTTTTAAATGTAGGTTCCCAGAGTAACAGGAGTCCCTGGGAGCCCACTCCCCTGGGCCCTCAGATGGAGCCCCGCCCTGCCTGCTGGGGAGGAGGAATCATCAACCACGTTCTGTGAAAAGGGTTAACTTTCACTAGGACTAGGAAGTGAGTTTTTATAATTTGCATGAATCTTGGGTGTTAGATGAGAGCTCAGAGAATAAAATTCAACATCTGTTATGAACCTGTTATATACTGCCTCTGTGCTAGACCCTGGGTTTTGTTAACTAAGATAAGGCACCAGTATTGATGGTCCTCACGGTCAAACAGGGAAGAAAAAATAATCAACATAATTATACTATAGTTTGAAAGATGCATGAAAGGAAATAGAGGATAAATAGAGGACTAGGTTCTGAAGTTATTAATTCTACAGAGAGGAGAGGAACCCATGATCGGAGAAGGCAACAGAGAAGGGTGATTTTTTTTAAGAAAGGAGCATTAAAATGAAGAGTCCCCAGGCAGTCAGTAGGAGAGAGCCTCAAGGTGGAAAGAAACAATGAAATACTGCAATAGCATGGAGAAGCATGAAGTGCCTGAATTCATGGAGAAATGAAGCTGTCATCAGTGAATAAGCTGTTAATGGACTTGTACCTGGGAGGGAATCACACATATACACCTGTAAATCTCTGGGATCCAATCTCCAGTGATAGTTATTAAATGCTCTCTTAGGCACCTACTCTGTGCTGGGTGCTGTGGAGGATTCAGAATAGTAAGTCATGGTCTTTGCTCTCAAGGGTGTTATGGCCAAGTTGAGACATGGAACAATAGCAACCAGTG
Source organism: Pteropus alecto (assembly GCF_000325575.1). Lineage (NCBI taxonomy): Eukaryota > Metazoa > Chordata > Mammalia > Chiroptera > Pteropodidae > Pteropus > Pteropus alecto. Next base: position 25,690,200 of record NW_006442107.1, on the reverse strand, counting down.
GAGCGCTGGGGTGAAGATGAATCCAGACAAGAGGACATTAGGAAAGATAAAGGAAAACTCTTGCAGCAGTCTGGGACTCTAGGTGAGGAGAAAAGGCCCTCAGAGAGGAAGAGAGGAAACCCTCCCACCAGGAATTGGTGGTATACTTTGTATGGTGGGGGATGGGGCCAGGCTAGGGAGCTGAAAATTAGGCAAAAGAATTTAGACTTGATTCGATTAAAATCACCAGTCTCCAAAAACATTGTAACAAAGCGGTCTGTGTGGCAAAAGCAATATTGAGAGTGCCTGATGTGATGGTGTATTATACAGAAAAAAGAGAAAGTGGAAGTTAGGGAGAGAATAGGAGATGAGAGCTGTAGCTGTCATCAGTGAATAAGCTGTTAATGGACTTGTGACAAAACGGGAATGAAATGAGACAGATACTGTAATCTGTGACTCCAAGTTGTCCTGACTCTTACTGTGGTCACTGATAGCATCTGCCACTGAGATTCAGAGGTCAGCGAGGGAAGTAGCAGAGCCACAGCGCGGCCCCTGCATAGCACAGGGGAGCTCCCAGTGCCTCCGGGAGGTATCCAGGCTCACTAGATGTTAATGACACAGGTAGCCAGGCAGCCATCACCTTTAATTGCATTGAGATGATTGGGCAACTAATTATTTTTCTTTGTGTGTGGGGGGTTTATTACTTTCTTGATTTTAATAGATCTTTTGATTTGGTTGGTTATTGCCAAATGTCTTAAATATCACCATGTATAGTCAAGTAGAGATAATAAGCACTTTTTTACTCAGCAGCTGTCGCTTCATGGGTGTGACAGTGTGGTGCTGGAAACATTTTTGATTTGGGGGAAAACAACAATAACAAACCAAACCTAACACAAAACATTGTAAAAGAAGTATTAAATGAAAAATCAATGAGGATAATACTCTGCCAAGAGTAAGTAAATCGCTTTCTGGAATTGCTGATGCTAAAGCCAGCTCTGAGGTCAGAAGCTCATTTTGGGAACCAAGGAGGAGGAAGTGGTAGGTGAGGGCTGAGCCGACCCTGATGAGGTGGGCAGTAGGTTTGCAGGAGCCTGTGCTTCTGCAGAGCCTGCCCCCTCTTCCCAAACTACCCCTCACCACCCCATCCTTCCAAAAGTACAGGTATGGAAAGAGTTGGCTCTTCCATTGTTGCTGGGAAGGGCTTAAATCTGAGATACTGCACTTTACTTAATAAACTCTGGCTAGGGAGAAATTAACCTGGGGCTGCTCTACTTTGGCTTTTTCAAACAGAAGAAAAATACAAGCTTCAACATTTCACCCATTGTTTGTTTGTATTGGTAGAATGCTTATATGTCCGTATACATGTGGTTACATGTTCAGTCTCATATGATCACTTGATAAAATGTGTGTGGCACGCAGAGGCCTTGTCTGGGGGCAGCCCTCCACTATTTTTTATAGCAGCTTAATTGAGATATAATTCACATATCACGCAATCACTGATTTAAAGTATACAATTCGATAGTGTACTCAGAGTTGTGCAGCCATTACCACAATCAATTTTAGAACATTTTCATCACCTCAAAAAGAAACTTGTACCCATTAGTACTCACACCCCATTTTTCTCAATCTCCAGCTACCCCTATCCCTCAGCAACCACTAAGCTGTGTCTCTATCAAATGGCCTGTCCTGGACATTTCATATAAGTGAAATCATATAATATGTGGTCTTTTGTATCTGGCTTATTTCATTATTAATTCATTAATAGCATAATGTCTTCAGGGTTCATCCATGTTGTAGCATGAGTCTGTATTTAATTCTTTTTTGTCGCCAAATAATGTTCTGTGGTATGAATATACCATACTTTATTTATCCATTCAGCAATTGATAGGCATTTAGGTTGTTTCTACTTTTTGGCTCTTATGCATAATGCTGCTGTGAATATTTGTGTACCAGTTTTAGTGTGGACATGTGTTTTCACTTTCTTGGGTATATACGTAGGAGCGGAATTGCTGAGTCCTGTGGCAACTCTGTGTTTAACCGTTTGAGTCTGCCAGACAATAGTCCAAAGTGGCTGCGCCTTGCCTTCATTATTGAATATCCTCATGTCCTTTACCCTAAAAGGGAAAAAATCAGCTTGATTTTTCTATTATACAAGGATGATCTATATTAACTAAAAAGGAATAGAATTGAAATGACCTGAGAGTATTTTTAGATATGGTATCATTTATTTACATCTCAATATCTGTACATTTTAATGTACTTCAATTTGCTACCATGTGGAAAAGAAGGCCTGGGTATGGGTAACATTCTTATTCTCTCCCTTTCCTGAAGTTCCCATTTAGGTCATTGAGTGGGCAGGGCAGTGTTATACCTAAGCCTTCTAGTATGGCAGCCACTAGCTCCATGTGGCTTCTGAGCCCTTAAAAATGTGGTTAATTCAAATTGAAATATGTTATAAGTCTAAATTCCACCTGGATTTGGAAGACTTAATATGAAAGAAAGAACGTAAAATAGCTCATAATTTTTTATATTGATTACATATTGAGATGACAATATTTGGGTCTATTTGGTTAAATAAAATATATTGTGAAAAATAATTTCACCTTTTTTTAAACTTTTTTTAATGTAGCTGCTAGAAATTTTTATATATATGTGGCTTATATTTCTATTGGACAGTGCTATTATATACTATTTTCAAGATTTGTTTTTTGAACTACTGGAAAAGAAAAAAATTTAAATATCAGGTGATTATTAGCAAATATTTTTATCACTGAAGAAAGACACCTTGAGTGAGAACAGTGAATCAAATCAGTGCCAGTCAACTTTCAGCAGTGGGACCTTGACTGACCAACCAATCAACCTTCTTCAAAGTTAATTCATCACCTACCCAACAGAATAAGACAAAGCCTTAACAGAAACATGACCATAAAGACATTAAAACAAAGTCCGGTGATAACTGGACACAATTCCTTTATTGACCCTCCAAGTAAAAATCTGGCCCGAAAATGCCCCCTCTCTGCTGTGTAACCCGGGAGAGTGACGAGTGGACATTACAGACTAAAAAAAAAGAAGATAGGACATATGTGGCAAACTACCTGGGAGATGTTGGGGGAGGATGGTCATTGAGTCATCCTTCAACTAATGTGTGAATACCACTTAAACATAAATAGAGATGGCCCTGGGCGTCTCACCTGCCCTTTTTGTTGAAGGTCAGTAGTCAGTTACTAGGAATGCTAAGTTGAAGGCATAACATACTTGGCAACCCTCTTTTGTAAAACACACATTATGTGCTGGTGTTTTTCATCTCAAATATCTGGACATAAGGTTACACCACTAGTGGTTTCATGATTCAAAACAGAGAACAGACCTGTATTTTGGCAACATCCCCAGGTAACATAATTTAGTTTGACTCCAGACCTTAAGGAAGTTAAATTCCTGAATTCCACTCCAGTGGGAAGGAAACTTCTTTCTCTTTGGCTGAGGCTTTCGCTGATTCGTAAAACGAAACTTGGGGCAGCAGTAGGGGATGGGGGATTTCAAAAGGTGAGACAAAGTCCATAAAACCTTAGGGCATGCAGCAAATGAAGAATCCTGATCTCTCTTATGGCCCATCCCAAGTGACCATGGAAGAAGAAGAAGAAAAATACATAGGAGTCAGCCAGGGTTTTATTCTTGGATGACAGCAGAGGGACTCCACATGTGTTTAAATGACATCTCTTGTCAAAAATATTTTTACTGTTTTATGGATGCTTACTTGACAGCAGAGGGACTCCACATGTGTTTAAATGACATCTCTTGTCAAAAATATTTTTACTGTTTTATGGATGCCAAATCAAAATAGCTAGCTGCGTCTATTTTCTTCTTTCTCTTGACTAGTTCTTAAGTGAAGGATTCGGCAGGCTGATCAATCATCACTCATCACTTGCCCATTTTAAAGGAAGAACCTCAGGGCGGTCCATCTGGGAAGTACTTAGAGGTCATTATGGTTTACTGAAAAACAGAATAGTTAAGAGAATAATTTGATAAACTAATTTATGTGTTGAACACTGTTTTGTTGGATTTCCAGGTTGATTTCAGGGCCAATCTTACAAGCAATCATTCTCCTCTCAGAGGTCCTTAGCATCCTTTTTTCTCCTATATTCTTCTACTTCATGGCTGAGAAACACAGGAGAGTCAAGGAATTGTATCCTGGCTCTGGCTCCACTTTCACCATGAACCTTCCGGAAGGTGGAGAAAGGAGTAAATACAAGCGATCCAGCACATAGATGATACTTGTTGCCCTGGGTATAAAGAGAAAACTGGTCTGGGGTTTCCGGGCATGGACTTGGCCTTAGCAGAGTCTTAAGGTAGACAGATAGATCTATCTTAAACGCACCTCACGTCTCCTCTCAGGTTTTACGTACTATGACCTATCTGTCTCTTCCAGGCATCCAGCCCCTTCATCCATTTGTGCTCTCTCAATGAGAAAAGCTGATTTACGATTTCACTTACAAATAAATTCAGCACATATGTACCAGGCATTTTGCATGCTCCCTCTTCCAGGTGATCATTCATTCAAAAGTAGAACTTTGTGGTAAGGCACTGCTTAACCCCAAAGAAGAACACACAACAAATAACTTTCTAGACTGAGAGCGGATTGACAGGACAGAGTCAATTTTGTTGGCATCCTTCAACTCTCAAGAAGGATTTTTCTGCCCATACCTCAGAGCCATTCTGTCCCTAACAAGTCCAAGTTCCTCATTAGAATGTGATCCAACTCTATCCACCAGTTATTTAGATAGCAAATAAGAATTCTGAGTACCCACTGTGCAAAGTGAGAACTCCATCAGGTACAGTGGTAGAGCAGAGAGGAAATTGAGAGCAGTGGCTTCATCTGGAAAAAAGAAGTCTTGGGGAGTGATCATATGGGGAAAGAATCTGGGCTTGTAAATTTTGCTAGACAAGAATTTAGACAGAAAAGGTCCAGAATAAGGGGGTGCTTTTTAACAAGTGGAACTGTCCAATGGTAGTCCAGGCTGCCCTACAGGTGATTATTATCAGCTCTGAGATCCTAAACTGCCACCCATTCACAGAAGTGAAGGCTTGCTTTGGAAACTTGGTTTGCTCAGTCAAGGAACAGTTGATGCGTGTGGCTAGAGAAGAGGGCTAGCTGGGATAATTCAGGCAACTTTCCCTCCTCTCCCTGTCCCAGGCCCACTCTCACATCGTCTCAGTTGTTTGGATAAGTCTGCAAGCTCAGGTGGAGAAAGGATTGCTCTAAGTTACCAGAAATCTGTGTCTGTTCAAACACAAGACTTGATTCAGTAGCAGTTAAAATGATCATTGCTTTTCTTAACATGAAAATTAAAAATATGTCCTCTACAGGATGTTTCAAGGATAAGTTGGGAAACCGATGATAGAGTTTTGGGTCCTGACAGGGTCATCTGAGAACATCTTAAAAATACTCATTTTATGGATAAGGAAACTTAGGGCAGTAAAATAACTGCAAATGAGACCCTCTCCTCCCCTGAAAAAGATCACAGTGAGCTGAGTGTTTTTCTCTTTTTACAATTCTTAGGGTTTATGTTTATCTAACATCCATAGTCCTCTTGTCTGAACTTTTTTTCTGGCAGGGTACAGTTGGTCCTTTTGCCACAGAGAAAATGTGGTGCCTCTGGCAAACCACATCTTTATGCAGCCTGAGACATATTTATGTAACTCAGAAGAATTTTAAAAGATAAATGTCCAATTCTGTAAACTTTACCGTAACTTTTGAAAAATGACCTATATCCTGCCAGTAAGATATGCCATCCCCTTAATCATAAGTTCTGAACAGTCAAGGATCCCGTTTTTGTTGGCAGGGATGTTTAAAAATGCTGAATGAGGCTTGTGTTTTTTTTTGTTGTTGTTGTTTTTTTTTCATTCTACTCCACTTGATGTGGAGTGCTGAGAATAGCAAAAAGTAGGAAACAGCTGAAAAACCCCACAACTGTAGGGACTAGCAAGGTCCTCATGGAAGAGTCCAGTTGACTTCATTTACACCTTGTTTTAAGTAAATAAACATTGGACTTCTTGGGCATCCATTTCCTGAGAGCTCAGCAAACTCCACCAAAGGATTTTATAGATTCTAACAGTTGCCTCACCTTAATTTCAGAGATGAGAAACTCAAAGCAACATAATTTTGGTCCACTTTCTGAATATGTGTACCTTGCTTAAATACTGTACTCAGCTCCATCAGCTTGAGCATGTGACATGGACATTCTTCAAGGCAGAGTTTAAAACATCTGCAGCCTAGAAATCAGCGGAGTTCCCCAGGGGAGGGGTGTTAAATCCAGAGTGTGCTGATCTGTTTCCTGTCTTTGTTATGATTTCTTTACTGTAACTGAATATCCTTTGGCGCTCCAGTGACTGGGTACTCTGGTGCAGCTGTGTCAGCAGGCCAAGGACTGTTGGCTTAGGGGGCTCCATTCGCGTTTACACAGCTAGCTTCCATAATCCCAGTTAGGACTATTAATTTACAGGGTAAGCCACTCCTTGTCTGCAGATCAGCAGGTCTCACTGTGCAGTCCGTGCTGTTAAATATAATCTAATTAAGGGGTCATTAAGAGGAAGAGCAATCACCTAGTTGCACTGATCCTTGCCAAGAGAAAACTCTTGGGAATGCAAGCAAACCACCATCCTAACAAAATGCCTGTAAAAACACTGCCAGAAAGCAGTGAGATATTTAAGGACTTGAAGGTGTTTCCAGGCTCAATGTCAGAGTAGCAATATGCCTAACCATTTGACCAGAGAGAGGGAGCCGCAGCCTCAGATCAGGGTTGTGCAGTAGGTGGGCGTGCCTGTGTTGCACTTCCCTACCACCTGTATTTTATTTTTCCTTTCTGGCTGGAAAGCTGATCTTGCCATCCTAACAGCCTTTGATCCTCATGTGCGATCTCTCCAGAATCAAAATAGTGAGCACCCAAGGGGTGACCAGTGCCCATAGCCCACAGCTCAGTCAGAATCTGCTCTTTGTTGGAAGAGAAAGTGTGCCTTTTGGAGATCTTGAAGATTACATAGTTTATTCTCAAAATACTACATTAACCACCAGTGGGTTTCCAGTAAGCCGTGAGAGCATTTAACCCAGAGTGGGTTTGTGACCTTTTTGAGCTGAGGTGTGGGAAGCCTCCAGCGAAGTGTGGAGAACAGATCATTGGTAACTCAGAAGTCATTCTGCTGTTTCCGGCATTGAGGGGAGAGCCTGGCCAATACTGAGTATTTCTCTAGAGGAGGTTTCTGGGCAGCTTTCCCTTCCTTGTGCAGAGCATTTCAGCTGTGTGGGCCTGGCTTACGAGCACAGTTGCTCATGGCACACTACTGGTCCAAACTCCCCAGTGCTTTCTGGCACTCTTAGACCACCGAGGAGTTTGTGTTTTGTATGAAGGGTGTAGAACTAAGCAGTGTGAACGATGGAAATCCATAGTGTTTTATTTCATTAAGACTTAAACACAACATAACACCAAGGTAGTTCTGCACTGAGAATTGGAGCCGAGCACAGCTATAGTGTGCCTGCTGGATTTTAGTGCCGTCTTGCCCACTTCTATGAGACAGAGTAAATGTGAAAGTCAGATGGTTTTTCTCAATTCTGTGGCTAAGTTCAATTCAGAAAAGTAGTAAAATGCTCCATATAATGTATTGCAAGGCCCTCTTAAACCAGTCAGCCTTCAGCCACGTGCTTTGTAATCCCACCTGAGGGCTGACATATGGTCTCATTCCACACTCTGCCTGGGTGTGCCTGATACACTTAAGTATTGTGTCATTCAAACTAGGTTGTATTATTTTTATAACATTATAGCATCACAATGCCTTTCATTTCTATTTATCTTCCATCTAGCCACCACACAGTCATAGAATGGGAAACAATGATTTTTAACATTGTTTCTGTCTGGCTCACAAGCACCATTTGAAGAATGTGTGGCCTGTGATCATAAAAGGTGGCCCTGCTGGTGGAGATAGAGACGATGCTTGGACATCAGTAAGATCAAGGACATTAGTGATCTTCAAATGTGATTCTAGCCAACATCTATCCTTCATCTCCTTGAAAATAAAATTCAAAGTTCTCGTTATAGGAAGCATATCTGGCCTATCTCTATAGCTTAACATTTACTTATTTAGACATTTATTGAAGATCCGTTACATGCCAGACTTTGTTTTAGGCTCTAGGCATACTGTGGAGAAAGTACCTGTCCTCAGGCAGGTGGGGGAGATAGATAACAAACTAAAAAAATAAAAATCAAGTAGAAATAGGTGCTATGGAGAAAAACCAGGACAAGGGACCGGGGATGATGGCCGTTTTAGATAGGATGGTTAGGAAAGGCCTCGGGGAGGAAGTGATGTTGGAATAGACAGGAATAAAGTAATAGATGCTCTGATTTGGGGGAAGCTCTATAGCCTGAGGGTATCATAAGTAAAAAGTCCCTGAGTTGGGAACAGCCTGGAGTGTTCTAGGAACAAAACTAAGCCAGATGTTTCTAGACCAGAGCGAAGGGGAAACGGAGGAGATGAGGTCAAAAAAAGGGAGGGCCTAGAATATGTTCAGATATGGGATCCAAGGGGAGGATTCTGGGGTCTATGGAAAGCCTTTGTAGGGGTCAGGTAGAGAAGTGGCATGGTCTGACTTACATCACATAATGATTCCTCTCTGGGTAAGTGATTATGGGATATGGAGGGTTGGGAGACAAGTGTGGAAGCAGGGAGACCTGTAGGAGGCTGTGTCAGTGGGCTAAATGGGAGGCGATGATCTCTTTGGAACGGTAGTCCTGGAGATGATGAGGAGCGATGGGATTTGAGGTGTATTTGAGAGGCAGAGCTGACCAGGCCTGTTGATAGTGGTG
>NW_006442107.1:25657610-25681333 GCF_000325575.1 Pteropus alecto | reverse complement strand
GATGTTTAGGTGTTTGATCTAATCATCTTGGGAACAGTGGTACAATATTTATTGACATTGGGAAGCCTAAAAGGGGAGCAGATTTGGAATTTTGCATTAAATATGTCAATTTTGAATGCTTATTATACATCCAGGGGGATATAGTTGCATGAGTCTGGAGCTCAGTGAAGGAAGTTGTGGCTGCAGATAAAAATCGGAAGCCTTCAGTGTAAAGCCGAGTGACTAGGTGCAGTTAAGTAAGAACAGAGGGTAGATACAGAAGATGCGGGCTAAGGACTGAACCCTGGGTATTATTTAGAGGTTGAGAAGATAAGGAAGAACTAAGCATTGTATTCTGCGAAGTTCAGCGCTGATATCCTTAATACATACCCATTTCCTCATTCCCAACAGACAGCTCTGTGTTCGTGTTTCCTGGGGGGCAGTGGGTACAGAGCATGACGGTTTTCCTCCTCCTCCTTACTCATTCACATTTTCCCCTTCCTCTCCTCTCTTTCTTTTCTTTGCTTCCTCCTCCTCGTTCCTTTCTTTATTAACTCCCAAATTCTAGAGCTTCCCAACCTGGTCAATAGTGGATCTTATTCTCGTGTCTCCTAGCACATTCCTGTCTTTGCTAATCTCTAGACCAAGCCCAGTGACATTGATCATACGACAGTAATTTAGAATTCTCGCTTGCTAATTTCACTGTCAATTCTAAGTAGGGGAAGTTGGACTGGACGGAGGTGGGGGAGGAGAAAAATAAACCGCCAAACCCCAGAGACTTCTCTTTGTTGTTCAGAAGTTCTACTGTGTATCAGAAGATGGATTTGGCAGAGTATAATAAAAAATGACTCTAGCTTCCTGCTGGTTTTTAGGATGATGTCTTTTGGTTACATTCTTTCAACTTGTAGAAGATCAACTTCAAATTCCCATGGTTTAGGACTTTGGACTTCTGACATTGCGTCCCTGAGTGGCTCTGTTTGTGGGGGAGCAAAGGCAGTGTCCTTACCTCCTTCCACAGCAGCCTGGTGTTCCAGTTGGAAGTGCGTGTTGCCAAGGCCCTTAGGTGCTCGCGTGGCAGGAGGAGCAGATGTGGAAGTTAAGGAGAAGAAAAATCGAAGGCAAACAAAGATAATAGCAGAACACAGTAATTATAACAACAAAGAAATCTGCAAGTCAGTCCTGGAGATCCAATCTTTGGATCCTGGCCTAGACTGGGAGAAGTTTTTGGTTTTGCAGGGGTTATATCAGCTGTTCTCCTTCACGCCCGCAGAATTCTGCCAGAGCCAACACCTGGAAGCACAAGATTTCTTCCAAGATTCTTAAGAAATGTGTTTTGATGGTGGTGGTTGTGAGGAGGAGGAATAGTCGGAGGAGGACGCTGCTGAAGAAGAGGTTTCTAGAAGCAGCAACCAAAGCTTTAAAGGAATAAAAAATGATAATGATGATGATAATAACCACCAGAGTGAGCACGTACATATGTGTTATACTTTACCTGCCTATCTCAACTAATTCTTACTATAGTCCTTTAAAAGAGGAACTAAAGGGAGAGACCCCATTTTATTGATGAGGAAACTGAGACTTCAAGAGATTGTATAAGTTGCCCAATGTTACAGGCTAGTAGGTGGGAGAAAGCGAAACCAAGTCTGTCTGATTTACCCAAGCTTCTAATTTAAATCATATATATTGTAAACTATAGTGTACAAGACAAGCTTTTTTTTCCCTAACAGTCTGTGAGAGTGTTGATGCCAGTGAAATTTATTCACTCAATATTTGTTCTTTTCAACACTAGATCATGGAGAGTGGTGACATCCAAAGATATACTTCATTATTTTTTTTCTCATGCAACTTACAATATGTGAGAAAAGACAGAATTTTTTAAAAATAGAGAAGAATGTAAGACAGTATGTAACAAAATGCCTAATCAGAGATACAGATAAATATTACAGATGCTTCAGGGATAGCCAGGCACTGTGAGTTGCAGAAGTCAAGGTGATATCTTACCTCCATGACAATGGTCCCCACCCTTTTTGGCACCAGGGACCAGTGCTCCTAGGAGAATCTAATGCCTGATGATCTGAGGTTGAGCTGAGGCGGTGTTGCTAGCACTGGGGAGCAGCTGCAAATACAGATGAAGCTTCCTCACCCACTGCTAACCTCTTGCTGTTCCTAACAGGCCATGGACCAGTCCCAGTCCACGGCTCAGGGTTTGGGGACTTCTGCTCTATGATATAGCTATCTTTAAAACTAATGGTGTGCAAAACACCATTTTATGTACTATTTAAGATGTGCCCTCTCCAAAATGAAACATTTGTTGGTAAAATCTCATTCTCGGAAATACTATTATAATATTTGTTTCAATAGGGGAATTTATTTCTAAATCCCATAGAAGACCTAAGATGGTATGGTTTTACTGTGTGTATATAATGCAGTTCCTTGAATGAGTTCAACAATCGAGTTACTGAGTGTCTTCTATATGACAGGCTCTGTGTGAGGCCAGTGGGATTCCAAGGAGAATGAGAAGCAATCCATGTAGTTCAGGAGCTCAGAAGACAGAAGCATAAATATGTGAGTGGGAGACCAGTTAAGAGTTCATTACAATAACCCAGATGATAAGGCCTAAACTCTTTTTTTCATATTTTAATAAATTTTATTTTTTCAGTTATAGTTGGCATACAATATTATATTAGTTTTGGGTGTACAACATGGTGATTATACATTTATATATCTTACAAAGTGATCACCCCGATAAATCTAGTACCCATCTGACACTATACTTAGTTATTACAGTATTACTGACTATATTCCTTATGCTGTATATTACATCCACATAGTTATTTTGTAACTACCAATTTGTACTTCTTAATTCCTTCCCCTTCTTCACCCAGCCTCCAAGCCCACTCCCATCTGGCAACCATTATCATATTCTCTGTATCTATGAGGTTGTTTCTGTTTTGTTTGTTTGGTTGTTTTGTTCTTTAGATTCCATACGTAAGTGAGATCATATGGCATTTGTCTTTCTCTGTCTGACTTACTCCACTCAGCACACTACTGTCTAGGTCCACCTATATTGTTGCAGATGGAAAGATTTCATTCTTTTTTATGGTTGAATAATATTTCATCGTGTACCTCTTCTTTATCCATTCATCTATTGATGAACACCCAAGTTGCCTCCCTGTCCTGGCTACTATAAATAATACTGCAATGAACATATGGATTCACATGTCCCTTCAAAGTGATGTTTTGGATTTCTTTGAATAAATACCCAGAAGTGAGATTACTGGGTCCTTCTTAGTCTCTTGGTATAGCCTTTTTTTTTTTTTAAGTTTATTTTGTCTGGTATAAGTATTACTACTCCAGTTTTTTTTTTCTTTTCCATTTTCTTAAAATATCTTTTCAGTCCCTTAACTTTCAGTCTGTGTGTGTCTTTTGATTTGAAGTGAGTCTCTTGTAGGCAGCATCTGTAGGGATCTTGTTTTCTTATACATTCAGTCACCCTGTCTTTTGATTGGAACATTTAATCCACTTACATTTAAAGTAATTATTGATAGATATGTAGTTATTGCCATTTTATTCATATTTTTAATCTTTTTTTTTTCTTCTGCTTCTTAAAGAAGTCACTCTAACATTTCTTGTAATACTGGTTTGGTGTTGATGAACTTCTTTGTCTTTTTCTTGTCTGGGAAGCTCTTTATCTGTCCTTTGATTCTAAATGATAGCTTGGTTGGGTCATCTTGGTTGTAGGTCCTTGCTTTTCATCTCTTTGAATATTTTGTGCCAGTCCCTTCTGGCCTGCAAAGTTTCTGTTGAGAAATCAGCCAACAGTCTTATGGGAGCTCCAAGGGCCTAAACTCTTAACCTAAAAGCTGGAGAGATGGAGATATACTGATAAAATCCGTAAATACTTAGGAGATAAAATAAGCAGGGCTGAATGTAGAGTTCAGAGGATGGAAAGGTGTCAAAGATAGCTATAAGACTTCCAACTAGATGAATGGTGGTGGTGTTGCCATCTCACAAATAGAGTATGGGAAGAGCATCATTTTTCCCCTCGATAGAATATAAATTATATTATGTACATGTTGAATTCTAGATACTTATTATGAGTTGAATTGTGTTTCCCCAAAAACGTTGAGGTCCTTACCCCCAGTACATATAGGTATGACCTTATTTGGAAAGAGGGTCTTTATAGATGATCAAGTTAAGATGAGGTCTTTACAATGGGCCCTAATCCAGTAAGACTGTATCCTTATAAAGAAAGAAAACTTGGACACAGAGGACACACACACACGGGGAGAATGCCATATGAAGTTGAAGGCATAGACCAAGGTGATGCAGCACAAGCCAAGGTACCAAAGATGGCCAGAAAACCACAAGAATCTGGGAGAGGAATGGAAGAGAATCTCTAGCACAGCCCTCAGAAGGAACCAAACTTGCAGACACTTTGATCTTGGACTTCTGGCCTCAAGAACTGTGATAGAATAAGTTTCTGTTGTTTAAATCACTCAGGTTTTGGTACTTTGTTACTACAACAGCCCTAGGAAATGAATACAGATTTTAGTACTAGAAAGTGTGGTGCTGTGGTAACAAATACCTAAACATGTAGAAGTGGCTTTGGAATTGGGTAATGAGGTGGGAAGAGTTTGGAGGTGCATGCTAGAGAAAGCCCATGTTGCCTTGAAGAGAATGTTGGTGGAAATGTGGACATTAAAGGCAATTTTGGTGAGAGTAAAAAGAGAAGAAAGCAAGAGATGAAGCTTCTTCATCTTAGAGAATACATATATCATCATGGACAGACCGTTGCTAGAAATATGAATGTTAAAGGCCATTCTTTCTGAGGTCTCAGACAGAAATGAGGAACATGTTACTTGAAACTGGAGGAAAGGGATCCTTGTAATGAAGTGGCAGAATTGGCTGATTGTTTTGTTGGATGGAAAGTTGAACTTGTAAGTGATAAACTTGGATATTTAGCTGATGAGATTTCTAAGAAAATGTTGAAAGCACGACCTAGTTTCTTTTTGCTGCTTATAGTAAAATGTGAGAGGATAGAAATAAATTGAAGAAGGAATTGTTATGCAAAAAAAGAAAACAACTAAAAGGTTTAGAAAATTTTCAGCCTATCCATATTGCAAAACAGAGAAAGTGTACTCTGGAGGAAACATCAAGGGTGTCGCTGGACAGCACTTGCCAAGCTCAGGCCTGGGGTCAGGGCCGCCTCCTCAGTTGCACAGGTCTGGGCTGCCACCTTGGGCTCAGGCAGTGGGGCCACCATCCTGGTGGGCCTGGAAGACAGAACATCAAGCCAAAGAGGATCATTCTCAAGCCTTAAAATCTAATGGAATTTGCCCTGCTAGTTTTCTGACTTGCTGGGACACAGCAAGTGTCCCTCCCCTCTTTTTCCCTGATTACTCCTTTTTGGAATGGGAATATCTCTCCTACACCTATTCCTCCATTAAATTTTGGTAGGAGATAATCTGTCCACTTTTACAGTTGAGGAATTTTGCACTAGGACGACTCTTACCCCCAGTCTCGCCCATAATGGATTTGGATGTTTAGATAATGAGATTCAGGACTTTGAGCTGATAATGTTTAGATGAGATTTTGGACTTAAAGTTAGTTGATACTGGAATGATTAAGACTTTGGGAGATGTAGTGATGAGGTCAGTGTATTTTACATGTGGGAAGGACATGAATTTTGGGAGCCAGAGAATAGACTGTTACGGGTTTAATTGTGTTCCCCAAAAGATATTTGAGTCTTAACACCCCAGTACCTGTGAATATGACCTTATTTGGAAATGGGGTCTGCAGATTAAGTTAAGATAAGGTTATTAGGGTGGGCCATAATCCAGTATGACTGTTGTCCTTATAAAGAGGGGAAATTTGGACAAAGAGGACAAGCACACAGAGAGAACACCATGTAAACACGAGCAGAGATCAGGGTGATTTAGCAGAGGCAAAGGAATGTGGAAAGTTGCCAGAAAACCACCAGAAGCTAGGCGAGGAATTGAAGAGGTTCTCCATGACAGCCTTCAGAAGAAACCAGCCCTGCTGACATCTTGATCTTAGACTCTCACTTCTAGATCTATGGGAGAATACATTTCAGTTTAAGTCACCCAGTTTGTGGCACTTTGTTGTTGCAGTCCTAGGAAGTTAAAATAGTTTCCTGTAGTTGCTATAACAAATTACCATAAACTTGGTAGCTGAAAACAACAGAAATTTATTCTCTTACATTTCTGAAGGCCAGAAGTCCAAAATCAGTTTCGCTAAGCCCAAATCAAGGTGTCAGCAGGGCTGGTTCCTTCTGGAAGCTCCAGGAGAGAATCTGTTGCTTGCCTCTTCCAGCTTCTGTTGGCTGCTGGCAATCCTTGGCTTTTGGCTACATCACTCCAATTTTGCCCCTGTCGTCACATTGCCTTCTCTGTGTATTTGTCAAATTTCCCTCTACTTCTGGCTTATAAGTACAATGGTGATTGTATTTAGGGCCCATCCAGACAATCCAGGATCATTTCATCTCAAAATCCTTAACTTAGTCACCTCTGCAAAGACTCTTTTTCAAAGTAAGATAATATTTATAGGTTCTAGGGATTAGGAGCTGATACTTCGGGGGGCCACTATTGGCCTACCACAGGTCCTCTGACATCTAAGTAGGAATGTCCAGTGGTCAGTGAGCTGTGAGTCTGGAGTACATTGGAGGGGAAATGATCAGAACGTATGTGAGACTGAAAAACGTGAGAATGGATATGATCACCTACAGGGAGCATGCTGGGGCCAAGGAATGTCTCCTTTAAAGAAGTGGATAGAAGAAGATGCTCCAGTAAAATGGGCTAAAAAGAGATGTTCTAGAGTAGGAAGAGAGCCAGAATAGTATGGTTTCATGGAAACAAGGGAGACATTTAAAGAAAAAGAAAATTCTTCATATGCTACCAACTAGGGAAACCTTGAGAACATTATGCTAAATGAAATAAGCCAGTCATGAAAGGACAAATACTGTGTGATTCCACTTCTGTGAGAGTTATTTAGAGCAGTCAGATTCATAGAGATGGAAAGTAGAAAGGTGGTTGGCAGGAAATGGGACATGGGGGAATTGGGATTCTTGTTTAGTGGATACAGAGATTCGGTTTTGCAAGATGTAAAGAGTTCTGGCGATCAGTTGTACAATGTGAATGTAATTAATGCTACTGAATTATACACTTAAAAATGGCTAAGGTGGTAAATTTTATGTTATGTGTATTTTATCACTATACTAAAATTGAAAAAAAGGAAAATTTTTGTAATCACTAATTTTGTGTAGTGTCAGTGTTGTCCCTTTATGTAATGTAACAGTCTACTAATTTAAGTGAAAATAATTTATGCCTAATTTCTTCGTTAAATATTCTATTAATAAATGATTTACCCAGCATACATGATTGACATGAGACTAAAAGGACATAAAATAAAATTTTATAAGGAAAAGCTTTTCTAATTATAAGAAATATTCCAATGAAAGTTATTTTTAAATAATATTATCAATAATAACATTATTTTCAAAATGTTATATAATTTCTGGAGATATAATTTTTTTTAAAAGAACATTTCCTGGCAATTGCTGAACCAGAGGTACTATCAAGGTACTAGGATACTTTGTAGTAGAGAGGGGAAGCCATACCTGAGCAGGCGAAAACAAGATGTTTTGATAAAGTAACCCAGACATTCTCATTTAAGGGTCTGTGTGTCCATCTGTAGTGGAATGGATGAAGAAAAGGTGGTATATATATACAATGGAATGTCACTCAGCCCTGAAAAAGAATGAAATCTTGCCACTTACAACATGGGTGGTTCTGGAGGGTATTATGCTAAGTGAAATAAGTCAGACAAGGAAAGACAAATACCACATGATTTCACTTACATGTGAAATCTGCAAACAAAATAAATGAACAAACAAACAAACAAACATGTATACAGAGAACAAATTGATGGTTGCCAGATGGGAAGGGGTTTTGAGGTATGGGTGAAAAAAGGGAAGAGATTAAAATGTACAAATTGCCAGTTATGAAAACAGTTATGTGTTTATAAAGTACAGCATAGGGAATATAGTCAATAATATTGTAATAACTACATATGGTGTCAGATGGGTACTAGATTTATCAGGGCGATCACTTCATAAGTTATATAAATGTCTAATCTCTGAAACTAATATAATATTGTATGTCAGCTATAATTGAAAAATAAATTTTTTAATTAAAAAAAAAGACCTGTGTGTATGTTGCAGGTATTCCAAGCCTAGTCCAGCATCCAATTTTTACCATGAGAATGTAGATTGTACCCAAGGTGGCAGCATTACTTTGGGTCCTCCAGAAAGCAGCTTAGTCAGAATTAAGAGTGAATTGCAAGAAATTTATTGGTGGAAATGCCTGTGAAAGATGATGGGGTGAGTGAGCTGAAATAACCAGGGAGAGTCTTCAGACTGTGATGTGTCTAATACCTTTCAAAAGAGAGGAGAGAGGAAGGAGGATTAGGTAGGAAGAGCCTGAGACTGCAGTGCAGCCCTAAGAGGATCTTAGCCAGGCTGATGGGGAGCCCTGGGCAGAGATTGTCTATTAGAAGTGGGCCATGTCAGGAAGAAGTGACCTTGATCTCATGTCCCCACCATGCTCAGTCATTGGTTGGGAGCAGACTACATTGCCTTGGCAAGCATACTGTGACAGATCCCAAAGTCTCAGCAGCTGGAGGCCACAGCTTGTTCTCTATTGGAGGGAAATGTGAGTGGTGCACCTCCATGGGGCATAACGGTTTTCCACACACTCTAGAAAAGCATCTCAGTATGGGAACCACTATGAGCGTTTGCTCTGGAAGCTTCATTATGGTGGTTCATAGGGCAACTAACAGCATTTCAGAGTTTGACTACATGGTACTGCAGGTCGCCTTTAAAACAATTGCTGGTTCTTTTGATGTTTGTCTCTATTTAGACTATAAACAACAGTGAGAAGAACCAGCTTCAGAGAAAATCCCTCACACTTAAGTTATTTTTTAACTAACATTTTTTTTCTGATTACTGAAATAATACGCAATTTAGCAATTTAGGTGTTAAAATGTGTAACTTAGAAAGTTAAAGTCTGTTATAATACTCTACTTACAAAAGATAATCATTGTTTTTTAAAAGCGTATGGTATACATTTTTAAAAAAATTAATATATAGACTTCAGTATGATTTCAATGAAAGAGATGAGTTCAAGTAAACAGTATTTATTCCTCCTCTTTTCCCCAGGAGTCATTTCTTTGGAAGCAGAAAATTGGCCTTGTTTTGTATATCTGGCCACTAATTCTTTTTATTGGTTGTGACAATACTGAATAAAAGTATTCCTTCAATGAAAATAGCTTTTTTAAAAAAGAAACTGTAGAATAATTCCTCTGTGCAATATAACAGAGGCATTACTTTATTTTCATTAGGTTTAGATACAGTATACCTAATTTTAATTAGATATTTTAAAAATCTTTTAAACCTACTAACAATAGTGTTTGTACTTGTATAATGGAAGCAGAATCTTAAAAAAATTTCTCTCCACAAATTTCTTTTGATCATTTTTGTTTACTTAACTGCTCTAATTTATGCTTATTTTTGGCCATTAGCATAGACATCTCAGTTTATTCAAAGTCCACCAGTAGTTGAATATTATCCCTGCTTTGGACTCCACAGGAATTTGGACAATAACTGTGATGTTTGGGACAGAGGAGTGGGGATTGGGCTGCCTATATATTATGAAAAATATATAGAGAAGAAACAAATTATATTTCAAGTTAATTTAGTTTTACATAGCAGAGTCTGCCACCTAAGCATTCATTCACCACATACTCATTGAGGGTTTTAGGTAGTCAGTCTGTTTACACTGTATCTTAAGTCAAGGGTCCTATTTTACACAAAGTTTGCCAAACCAAGTTATACTACAGCTGTGTTCTGCCAACACAAAGATTACAGGATCAGGCCCTTTGTGAGCACTCGTTTGCCAGACAAAGTCAGTCATGTTTTATCTAGACAACCCCAACCTTCCCACTTCATTTTGGAAACTCCATTGTGTTTATCCCCTGATGACGACAAAGTGGTTAAAAGAAAGATTACTACACAAAGTAATATTTTCAAGAGAGACAAAGGCATTGATACAGACAGGCTTTAGAGAAAGACAAACTTTGTGGCTACCACTTGGGTATTTGGAAGCAGCAGAGTTATTGTTTTTCAGTCACAACAGTGCTGTATTCCACATTGAACTTTTTAGATATGTATTTTCACGCGCACTATTTCCCAAAGTCAGATTCCCCCTGCCACCCATGCCGCAAATTACAATTTACTTTGACTGCTGGCTATTTTTGGAAGAGTTTTAAAACTATTTGATAATAATCGATAATGAAGGTGGGAGTTTTTCTCCCTATATGACTACATTATAGACATCTGTTGCTAGAGGGGAAAAAAGTAATTGTAGCTTTATACTTAGTAAAATCAGAGGATGGGATCTGCATTTATGGTTTTACCTGTATGTTTACTATATATTAGTAAAAGATCCAAGCATTAGACAACAAGCATATAGTGTTGTCAAGTATATGTGGATGGATGAATTTTGCAAAAGGAGAAACTGAGATGCACCTTCTCCTCCGCCTCCTCCGCCTTCCTCCGCCCCCCCGCCCCCAAACACACACACACTTTAGACAGTGGCTTGTGAAGAGCAATGTACCTGATTTTTAGCAGGCTGAGGTTATGGTCTGCTGTTTTTCCTGGAGTGCTTCTGGTGGATCTGTTTCACTTGGTCTGGCGAAGTCATCAGATTCTATTAAGAAGCCAGACTGGGAGGCCTCTTCCATTCAGCACACCGGGCAAGAACTGTGGGTGAATTTCCAGAAGAGATAGGCTGCTCGCCCCTGCCTTTACCTCCATGAGAAATGGAGAAGGTTCATGCTCCCCCAGGGGAAGTTGAAGAGATATTGATTACCTTCTGATAAAGTCAGATCCTGCTCAAAGGAGCAAAGTCTTGTTCCATGTAGGAAGGTGCCATGGATACGAGTATCCCTTAGATGGTACAACCATGACTGACACTGCATTATGTATAGAAAAAGAGGATTTACTAAGGTACCCTTCTGTTGATTAACAAAGGCTCTAAGCCAACAAGAAGACCTGAATGCATGCATCATCTGCAGAGCGTGAAACGTCTTTCATAGGGTGGGATTCAACATGTGATTTCTGACTTAAAGGCCATGCAGTTCCCAGGAGGAAGTCACTCCCTCCAATCACATGAGTCAGAGGAACCCATAAATAATCAGCATCTTGAACACTGGAAGATAAACCAGAACAAATGATCAAGAATAATTATGAAGGTAAACTGTCAAGGATGAAGGCATAACTTTTTCAGAAACTTACTGATGTGCTTATGTGCTCCGGGACCCTTATATTGTGAAGGTAAATGGGTAAAATAATTCAGGATGATTAGGGAGAAGTCAAATGGAAAATATGAATGAAATAAATGCCTTTTTGATTGTTTTTAGGAGTGCTCAATAATACAAACAAATGGCTGACACTGTTTCAATGTACATAAGATCAACTGGACATGCTCTAATAAGACAATAATTTGCAGTTAACACAGTAGATATTTTTTGCAAACAATGCTAACATTTAGAAAGATTTGGAAGTTGTTTTAGAAAAGAGGCAGATTTTACTTTTTGCATTTTACATTTGAATTTGTTCACAAAACTAATCTATATAGATGAAAAGATATTAATGTTAAAACAATATGGCAGTTCCTCAAAAGTTGAACATAGAGTTTCACATGAACCAGCAATTCTACTCCTATGTATGAAATGAAAATGTGTCCACATAAAATTTGCATATGAATGTCCATAGCAGCATTATTCACACTAGCCAAAAAGTGGAAACAACCCAGATGTTATCAGCTGATGAAATGTAGTATAACCATAAAATGGAATATTCTTCAGCTATAAAACTAACGTACTGGAACATGCTTCAGCATGGATGAACCTTGAAAGTATTATGCTAATTGAAAGGAACCAGACACAAAATGATTCTATTTATATGAAATGTAAGAACAGGCAAAGTACAGAGACAGAAATTCTGGTTGCTAAGGGCTGGTAGCTCCAACAGCTGGAGGACTGTTGATGAATATTTGATTTCTTTCTGGGTGATAAAAATGTTCTCAAATTGATTATAGTGATGGTTGCACCACTCTATGAATATGCTAAAAACTATTGAATTAAACACTTTAATTGGATGAATTGTATGGTATATGAATATATCTCAATAAAGCTCTCTGTTAAAAAAAAGATAAATGTCAGTTTATCCCTAACAAAATTTTCATAAATGTGAATAATCGGCATTCAGATGAATAAGATTTTACATTATAATGTAGATAGCATCTGCAAGTTAAAAGGAACAAGGTTGAGAAATGATAGCTATAACCTAGGAGAGACTGATGATGTGATTTCCAGGGCGCCCTGGAATCCGCAAATGGAATGGAATCAGCAAATGGAATCTGCTGATGCATACTTTGTGCCACATTGGAAGAACAAGTGCATGTTTTTGCACTCTCTGGCATGCATTTCATTCTGTTCTCCATGTGAAAATTATTGCCCTGGTCAGGTTTGATTACTTTATTACACATTCACCTCAGAGTGCACACATCATGTGGGAAAACCATTTGCAACTGGGAGAAACGAACTGAGTATCATAAGAGGACAATGAGTCAGATTTGGCCTCCGTTTTAAAGTAATATGTAAGAAAAATAAATAAATAAAATCAGCTTTAACTGACAAAGTAAAAACAAAACATGACAAATCAAGGAGGAAGTATTTTCCTAGATGCGGAAAAGCACTGTACATGTTCCCCTTTGTCAATTTCACATACCACCCAGAGAACAGCCTTCACTGTGGGTTTAAGACCCAATGACATGACTTCAGGATATTGCTTCTGACAACTTTAAATTTTGCTTTAAAGCAATATGGAAATATCATGTGTCAATCTCATTTACATATAGATATGTGTTTTTTCAAATAAAAGTTGTTTTCTCATGGGGAAAGATAGTTTTGATTTTCATACCTTTTCTTTCCCCTCTCTATCCCTCCCCCCCCCAAAAAAAACCCAAAAGAACAAAAAATACTGCTCCAAAAAAAAGCTAAATATGTCAGGATCAGAAGCTACTTCTGGAATATCATGTGTCAAAAATAAATTAATTTCATATCAAAACTGCTTTTTATATTTTACACTGAAATGTAAATATGGGCTTAAATTTCTTATCTGCATGGCTTTTTTACCTGTACAGAAGGTTCATTATTTTCAGGTTTGGCTTTAATTATGTTAGTGTTTTCACCTGCCACAGCTTTTTCACTGGACCAGCTTCTGGCTACAGATTGTAGACTTTACCCTAGTGATCTCCAAATCGCAATATAAACATGTTTGCTTGGTTTGCATCTGAAAAAGAGAAAGACACTCAAGATGTAATACTATTTAATACATGGATAAACACAGTGTGTATATATAATTTACAAATAAAATACATATACTAAAGGATACTTGCTTATTGCTTTTTCCTCTGATAAGGGTGTTTGACCAAAAAGTTTGATGAGCACTCCCCCTTTTTTCTTTGTGTTCTCTTTTTTGTTGTAACATAACCCTTACACTTACACTCAAGCCCTACGGTCCATTTCCACTGGTCCCCTTTTTCCTCACCCTCCATCATTGGGCTAAGAGAACACAGGCACGTATCTGGAGCCAAGGGTACCTTCAGGTTCATGAACAAACACACATTCCCATGAAAACCTGTGAGGACAGCCACACTTCCAGAGCCAACTATTTGTAACTACTATTTCAAAAGAAGGAAGGCCCAAGAGGATATTTAAACAAAAAGAGTGCTTTCACTTTACTAACCAAAAACGTGAAAATGAGATACAAGCTAATTGATTTTCTTTTGGGTTTGATCTTTGGTTTCTTTTAGCCATGAGAAAATTAAGGTATCCATTTTTCCAGATTTGCATATTTTAATCAATAATTTAACTTCGGTCTGAAGACACTTAAAGTCAGTTAAACACTCATCAGGTACATACTATGTTTTAAGTGCTGTGGGAAAAACTAGAAAAATACTTGTTCTTCAAGAGCTTACAAAGTAGTTGGAAAGAGAATATGCATATAGAGAATATTTATATATATACACACGTAGAAAATTAGTGGAGATTGTATATGAGACAGTCTTGATTCATCAGTAAAAGTGATGACTCTTCTGCTAGCAGGTGATGATAAAATGAACTCTTGCAGTGACTTTCAGCTTTCAGAGAGATGGCTCTAAGATTGTGTAGAGGAGTTGATAGTAAAGGTCCTAGATGTTTGGAGAAAGCAGAGGTCGCTCTGGGATGGAGGGCTCAGAGAAAGTTTCATAAGCAAGATGAAACTTGAACTCACATAGGAGAAGCAGTATGTGCAAAAAGCGAAGGGCAAGAACACACAAAACTTAGTAACTAAGCCTTTCTTGCTGAGCGGGGCTGAGTGCTGGATCTGTGCTCAGCATTGGCATGGGTTTTCTCAGTCAGTACCTCCAGGCTTAGTTATTTGCTCAAGGTCAGGGCAATTAGGTCCTAGAAGGAGGCTTTATGCCTTAACTCCTATCTGTTAAGCCAGGATTCTGTCCTAGATGGGAGAAGGGAGTTGTTGGCTGCTAAGTCTATGGCTGCTGTCACATAGTGGAAGGCATATTACAACTTCTGTTTTAGAGGCATTAGCTTTGTTGCTATTTGTAAAATGGATCCCTGATTCAAATCTTTCCTTTCATTCAATCCATTTTAAATTAAAAGAAAGGAAAGATCTGAATCAGGAATTCTTGTGAGATGATCTATTGCTATTACCTAGTTTGAGGTAGGCAAGGTTAGGTGACAATAACATTTCCAAGTAGAAATATCTACAAAGAGTTGGGCTCATCTGTAGAGCTCAGGAGAGAGGACAGGACTGAAGATAAAGATTCAAATTCCTTTTGCATAAACATCATAGTTAAAGACTTGAATTTATAACCCATCTCTGATGGAAATATGTGGAGATAGAAAATCAGAGAGCCACAGTATGAATACAGAGGAAAAGAAGTGGCAGGCTACATTCCACACTTTGTAACCTCTTCTTCCCTCTCTGTACCAGTCTCTGACTTACTCCTCAGATGTCCCCAGCATTGAGGAACACAACGTTGGCATACAGGCTCAGAATCCCTTCTTATTCCCCAATGATGGCCATCAGAAGCAATATTTTTTTATTAGATTCTAGATCTTCATTTTAAGAAAGTGAAGTGGTAGAAGAAATCAGAATGTTAATGCTGGAAGAGACTTTGGACGTTTAACCACTACTCATAGCTGAAGACTCCATTTAAGCATTACATTTCTGTCCCACTTACTCCCCTCCCCCATCTCCCGTAGATTTGGGCATCTCCTTTTACGTGCGCCAGTATCACTCATTCCATTCTTTTATTATGGCATTCGTTGTATCAGATTATAATGTTTATTATACTCGTCTGTTCTGTACAACCTGAGGGGAGAGATTTTGGCCTCATTCCTCTTCATCCCCAGGACCTGACACAGAATAGATGTTCAATAAATGTTTGTTGACTAATTGTCCTTCCAAACTCCTAATATATTTTATTTTTCTTATAAATCTGGGTAAGGAACATCTCTGATGTTCAAACCTGTTGACTGAAATGAAATTGCTCTTCTGAATCTGATATGATTTTTTCAAAGCATTTGACCAATTACATTAGACCAAGAGACATTGTTGGATAGTTTCCTATTAAATTGGATACAGCTACAACTATATACTATATAAAGGAAAATACTCATTATTTTTCCCAAAGCGAGTTTTTATTGGGGCACATTTACTGGTAAAAGGGGAATAAAAACATGGTAGAATAGACACCACTTCAGCTGCTATAGGTATATGGACAGTGTCCTCCTATGTCCATTCCCCTGAATGCCTAAACTGCAGTCTGTACACTGCGGAGGGCAAGGACCATGTCTCTTTACTCACTATTATATATGCAGTGTCATGTAGTCGGTCAGAGAGTTCCAGATGAACACTGAATGATAAAGTTCAGTGTTTCCCCTAGTGTGTTCCTTCAAAAATAGTCTCTGAAGATGATCCTTGAAAAAATGACCCTCCATTTTATCAGTGCAGAAAAAGCTGCATGGCATAGCCTTCTGTGGAGATACACAGTGTACATTACATGTTAAAGTGTGAGTAGCACTTTAAAATGAAGCCCTACCATAGGGAACCTGTTTAACTTGGTCTAACTCAGCATTTCCCAGAATCATCTTTAACTGTGGGTAGTTTAACCTTTCCAAAACTCAGACACCAGATATGTACAATGCGGATGGTAAAAATCTATGCTATATAACTCAAAGAAATGTTGGAAGCATCCAGTGCATTAACATATGTGAAAATGCTTTTATGTAAAACTTTATTCAAATGTAAGTTATTAGCAATAAATAAAAAAAAAAACAACAGCGTAGGCGAAGATGTGAAGAAAAGGGAACCCTGCACTGTTGGTGGGGTTGCAGATTGGTGCAGCTACTATGGAAAACAATTTGGAGATCCCTCAAAAAAATTAAACATAGAACTACCTTATGACCCAGCAATTCCACTTCTAGGTATTTATCCAAAGAAAACCAAAACACTAAATTGAAGAGATATACGAATTCCTATGCTCACTGTAGCACTATTTGCAGTAGCCAGGATATGTGCCCATCGGTGGATGATTGGATAAAGATGTGGTACATATATATAAAGGAATATTACTTAGCCTTTTAAAAAAGTGAAATTTTACCATTTGCAACAATATGGATAGACCTGGAGGGTGTTATGCTGAGTGAAATGAGTCAGACAGAGAAAGACAGATACCATATAATTTCACTTGTGTATGGATTCTGAAGAACAAAATAAAAAACAGACAAAACGAAAATAAATTTATAGATACAGAGAACAAACTAGTGATTACTGGATGAGGGGCGGCTGGGTGGAAAAAGAGAAAAATGTGAAGGGTTGAAGTACAAATTAGTAGTTAAAAAGTAGTTTATGAGAATGCGAAGTACAGCATAGGGAATAAAGTCAATAGTATTGTAATAACTGTGTATAGTGCCAGGTGGGTGCTGGACTGATTGGGGTCACCACTTCCTGAATTGTATGGATGTTTAACCACTATGCCGTATAGTTGGAACTAATATAAAATAGTATTGGATGTCAACTCTAATTGAAAAATAAAAATTAGAAAAATAAAAAATAAATGTAAGGTATTAGTACTGTTTCCTAATTATCATTACTGCATGTGTTGTTTTTCAAATAGATGAGTTTATGGTATGTGAATTATATCTCAGTAAAGGTTGATAGATATGTAAAATTGGAAAAATGGAGAAAAATTTATGCTTCTGGAGACCACATGTTTAGAAAATTTGAATTGTTGTTGCTACTGGGTGTAATTTTCTCTTCTCTGTAATCTAGGTTTTTCTCTCCCTTGCTTGATTTTCTCTCCCTTGCTTGCTATTGAGTGTAATTTTCTCTTCTCTGTAATCTAGGTTTTTCCCATTCATTTGCTAATTTATTCATTCATTTATCCAACAAATACTTACAAAACATCAATAAAAACCGTTTCATTTCAAACGAATACTTATAAAACATCAAAGATGATGTACCATTTTGGTTGGTATAAGCATATAAACAGTGAATATGAAGAAAACAAAATTTCTGAAGTTCATGGTTTTAAAGAAAAGGCAGTCATGGAAAAAAATAGTTATGAAACAGTGAAGAATGTGCCATTATGGAAGTATGTACAAAGAATGTGGGGGCGAGGGTTGATTTCTCAGAGCAAGGGCACCATCAGAGGAAGGTAGAGAAGTTTGAGCTGAGTCTTGAAAAAGTTTCCCAGATAGCCAAGGCATGTTAAGGGCAGCCAGTGCCTATCCAAAATTATTCCTGCTTCCTTTTTATTCCTTCCTGCCAGTTGCTCCCATAATCTTCCCATAATCTTCCCATAATCGTGGCTATATTCTCCAACTTCAGGTGTGTTTTTTTTCCCTTCTGTGGCTATTCAAAGAGATTCAATGAAAGTTTATAGATGTGGGGTGATTGAGACTTTATGAAATGAGAATTTTTGATCTTCTGTTGGATCTCCCTTTTTTCATAAAGTATAGCTGAAGTTGATATATCTTTAAAGTATTGAAAGTAAAATGATACATGTTCACTTAAGATTTTAACATGTTTAAAAATAATAAATAGTTGGCCAAAATACAGGGTATATTAAAATTTGGAATGAATTTTAGCTCCATGATATAGTACCACTTTATATTTGAAGGCTAAGCTATCAACTTAGAAGAAAAGTTAGACAAGTAAATTATCAATTCATCTGTCAGCCTGGGCTGTAATAGCATGAGGTTTATACTGGAACTCCAGCTTTACAACATCTGAAATCAGTCGTGTATACTTTTTTATATCTAATAGTATCTCTAGGACCAAATTAATTCCTTTTTTACATTTATTTAAGAATGTGGCTTTTATATTACAATCTAGCACATATGTCATCTTCCCCCCTTTGTAATATTCTTAAAAGTTAAAATATATCCAAGAGTTCAAAACTAAAGTATAATCTACTATATACATGTAACAAAGGTATGTAAAGTATATTTCTTCAGAAACGTGTGCTTTGGGACGACAGGTTAGAACTTTAAATTCTTCTTTTCTTAGTCTATTTTATTCGTCGTCTGAGAAACATTAGGGATTTTTTAACCCAATTTGTAACCCTAACAGCCCATTAAATGAATTAACAGATGCAAAAGAGCTTAGAAAAGTGTCTGGCACTTAGTAAGGGCTCAGTAAATGCAAGCTATTGTTGTTACTATTATTTTTCCAAAGATTTTTCTTTTAACTCAAATACTGTCACATGAAGTATCACCATCTGGGTTGACTCAAGCCAGTTATCCAAATCAGAATAAAACTTTTAGCCTTGGAGTCATTTCCTGTCTTTTCTAATTGTACTTAGGAATATACTAAAGAGAGCTAATTCAACCAGCTATCAACTGAGCAAATGATTGCAAGTTCTTCATTCCACGTGTGTGCACATATACCACCGGTACAATAAAAACCAACTTGAGAGTATGAGAGAAAAGAGACTAAAGAAATAGACTTGAAAAAATATCCAGTCTAAGTGGAGAGTCATGGGACAGGTCAAAATGGGCAGGGGAAAGAATTTGAGAGAAATGAAAATGCTGTGCAGGTGGCCACCCTGAAGCTAATTTAACTTGGGTCATCTGTGATCTCTTCCAGCTGTGAACATGTGCACTGTGGCCCAGTGGCCCAGATGTTCTTCCTTGGTCTTTATATCGCATAGGCCATAAAATTAAAACAAGACTGAAATTTAATTCTAGGCCTTTCACAGTCCTATCATCAATATTTAATGGAGCTGTTCTCTGAAAATATATACAGAGTCCTGATAAGAGAGGCCCTGATTTGGGCCAAGACAGCCTACTATACCCTGAAATTTCTCCTCAGTGACTGCTGTCTCCCTTTCTCCACAGCCCCTATCACCCACTTCTCCAGTTTTATCTCAGAGAATTGCTTCTCATCTTAGAAGCTGCTAGGTCATGTAATTGTGTGGTTATTTCTAGTTATGACCTAGAAATCTCTGAAAAACAAGTATTGTGCCACTTTTTACGGCAAAATTTATATATTGAGTATGCATTAGGTATATCAACATTGGCAACTCTATCAGCTATGTGAGGGATACAAATAAAATATAAAACATGGACCTTGACCTCAAGAAACTCGCAGATTGTGGAGGAAAGGTTAACACATGTAGATCATCAGAGAACAATGTAAAACTCTTTCATAGCTGTTTAGAGAAAAACAACATGCTTCCTTGTAATAGCTACCCTGGTTATGACTTTTGGTTCAGGTGACTCCCAGATAGGCTGGAACTAAGGCCTGAAAATCTCAGTTGAACTCAGAGAAGATCTATGTAAATGTCTAGAGCAAAACTACATTTATAGTGTAGTACCCCAAATCTAAATTTCTGAAAGTCATCCTTTATTTTTTCCTTTATTACCTTCAAAATAAACATCCCTAGCTGAGAAAGATCCTTTTCTTTAGCTAGTTCCCTGGCAGGGCAGAATTGTAATCACTAAGTAGGCTTCTTTCATACCAGTCAAGTAGCTTGACCAAGAAGCAATGTTATGACAGAGTTGATAGCTAGCTGGAGGTTACTTGTTTTGTAGCAACAGTCTGGCTGACATTCTCTGCATATTAGTCACGGATTCTGACTTAAATTTTCTCCAGAGACAACACAGACACATAGAAGTCTGAAGGGGAAAGGTGAATGGTTATTAAGAATATCTGACTGCCGGAAACCCAATCAGAGTCTTTTTTGGACGTTCGCTGTGATGAGGAGTCTAGATTTCAGTCCAAATTTCTGTTGTATGTTATCAGGAACACGAGTGCAAAGTTCCAGGAAATTCTTCAGGCTGACCCATCTAAATAATAGCCATTATATTTTAACACTTTTTGCATTTCGAGAAGAAAGAGTTTCATCAGCTTACATGTAGAAGGTTACTCAATATATGCAATATCCAGATTTGGGATATCCAGAAGGATTTTTCTAAGTAGGCAAAAGTTATTTATATATATAATTTATATATATGTATATATAGGTAGGTATATAGATATGTGTAAAATAAATGAATTTAACTTCTCATTCTTTCTCTAATTGGAAATTCAACTCAATTACATTTAGTGAACATTAATAGAGTGTTCATTATGTGCGAGAGAGTGTGCCAGGTGCTAAAATCTTTAAGAAACTCAGAATTCAGCCAGGGAAGTATAAGTGAAGAGAATTATAATATCAGGAATAAGTGCTAAGTCCATACCAAAAAGCTGCTAGTCAAGATCAGGGAAGTCAATGGGACAGTTGGCAAGGATGAGAGAGTTGATATTCCAAGTTGAGCAAATGGTCTGAGCATTGGCCTGAAGCTGGAGCCAGATAGGTACTTCTGGGAATGGCAAGTGGTTTGGCTCAGTTGGAGGATGTATAGATGGCCAAAACGAGACACGGAGCAGGAAAAGATGGTTTAGGCCAAATCAGTGGGGAGCAGTGGGGATGATGCTTGCATTAAAAGCCATCTGAAGGAGTTTGTATAGAAAAGGTAGCCACTGTGTGTTAGCTGGGGAGAGAGAAAGCTTCAAATGTGAGTTTGGGGAAGATGATTCTGTTGGCACTATGAGTAGGGAAGTGATTAGAGAGAGGAGGTATCCGAAATAGGGATTTGAGTTTGACAGTCCATTACATCATACTTGGCAGGAGGTGATGGCAGCCTGAGCTGATTAGAATAGTGACAAAAACCTGTCTTGAGGTAGCTAGCCAAGAGAGGCCTCATGGAGGAAGAATGGGCAGATGTGGTTTCTCATATAATGTATAAATGGGTGATAGAAACACGGACACCAAGCCAGATCTAATTTATATCTGATTATGGAGATTTGTCAGGAAAATCTGTGTACTGCATTCATCTTTTGGATCATTATCAGCCATTGTTGGTTTATGTTTTTAAAAATATCTCATTTTAAATGTTGTGTATGTTCTTTGTTTTTATATAAAATTATGCTTTGAACCACTTTTCCATTGTTGGTATATTCTTTCACAGTAATTTGTTATCAGTAGAAAGCATATAGTCTAATAATTCCTATTTCTTTTTCCCAGCCAATGAGAATAGCTTAATGATTTATGGATAATATTTCAGTAGTGTTCTATTATTAGTAATAGTAGTGATGGCCTCATATTTGTGTAATGATTCACTCTTGGGATATGTGTTTCATTTTTGTGGTAGACTTCGCAGGGTATTTAACCCTCCTCTTCTTTTTTTATTCCTCTCTCTCTCAATTATATCTAGAAGAGTATCAGTTGTCACAAAGCACATCTCTCCTTCAGCCTTTAAATAAGCAGGGCAGACCCAGATTCAGGATGTGATGATCAGACCAGGCCTGTAAAGCCTTTTGTTGCCTTCTGTAAGTGGTGATAGGCTTCTGGCCTGAGCAACAACTGGATTTCAGGGCCTCCTGGGGATGCCAGAATCTTCTAAGAAACCAATTGTTTAAGTTACCACAGGTGTCTTCAGAGAAGAAACTGGCAGCAGCACTCAAATGGCCTTCAGACTATATTAAGTTTCTTGGGCCCATACCAGTCCTGCCTTAAATGAAACCCCAAGCACCCTTGGTTGAAGTAGGAAACCAGAGCTTTTCTAAAGTGCTAAATTTCTAAGTGCAAGAAAGAAGGTGCTTCCCCCCAGGGAGGAGCAAAGTGGAGAAGCAAGTCATGGTCATTTTAATGATATGACTTGATCTGTTTTCCCCTCATAGGAAAAAGAAGTAAGCTCAGACTTAAATAAGTGCACTATTTATTTTTAGCCTCCCATTGATGTGATTCAGCATGTTAAACTTTAAAGAACTGTCAAAGGTAAACATTCAATCTAGGAATGATATAATGAAGTTATGTAGAACTGAATGTTAAATTTGAAAATGATCTGAGTGCAGTCAGTTCTGCTGTCATGAAACAAACTACCTTTCCAAAAACCACCACACTATGCAAAATCATGTGATGAAAACCACAGACTTATGAGAAAAGTGGGATAAGGGTCACAAAACTCAAAAACTTTGCTAGTAACATATAAAAAAAGATTAGATCTTAATAGAAATGTTAGTACAGTTCTACACATGTTAAATGGTTAAGAAATATATAAATGCTACAATAAATATGACACTTTATGTTGAAAAGTTTAGTTGAGGAAGGAGGCACCAGAAGGGTTGTAACTTGTGAGTTTTTGAGAAAAGGTGGAAGGAAGGCTATATCTGAAATTAGATAGAAAGTTCCAAAACCAGATGTAGATGGCTGTGGCTCACAACACACGGTGAACCTAGGTAGCTGGTTGATGTTTAAAGTGGGTGTGTGTATGTGTTGTGTATTCCAGTGTGGCTCAGTTCAGATGGATGTTTTCTGCATTTACTGCTTGTTATGGAAGAAATTGTATATAGTGAAAAGTGAAATTCATGTTATGCTCAAATTGTACCCTAACATATCAAATGGGTTGGAAAGAATTTGTAGTTTCAAAACAAGCAATATAGCAGAACTGACTGTAGTCCTACCCTTATATTTTTATATAAGGACGCTTAGACCCGGCCAAGCTCAATGAAGTTTCATAGCCAGGTAGTAGCTGAGCTGAGCATAGATTCCTAGACACCAAGCTCCTTTTGCAGTAGGAGTATCCACCATACTCTGATACCTCTTTACTGTAGTTTATAAATCTCCGCTATTATTATTATTATTGCTGATGATAGCGTTATTTTAGTACTTAATTGTTTTAACATAGGTATCAGAACTAGCTCTTCAATGTAGTTGCCAGCACTTAACATAGTATCTGGAACTGAATAAATATTTGTTAGTAAATAAATGAATAAATTAATGAAGTTAGTGAATGGACATAATCAAGTCTGGGTTCATGGTGGATCCAGTTCCAGACCTGCATGTAGATGAACATATAGAGAAAAATATGTTATATATTTAAAGTTAATAATACTCTTTCCTTATACTTATAAAGTCTTCTTGGGTTGGTTTGGATTTTAGTAAAATGATTAAGAATATGGGCTTTGTGACAGACAACAGGCAAGTTATCTAACCTCCCTATATACTGGTATCTCACTGGATTTTTTTTTAGAGTGAGATGAG
>NW_006442107.1:25645436-25657587 GCF_000325575.1 Pteropus alecto | reverse complement strand
ACGCACACCCTTAGCACAGTGCCTGGAATATAGCATTGGTTCAATAAGTGTTAGCACATCATCATCATTGTCATCGTTATCACTACTACTTTTGCTGCTGCTTTTCCAACACACCCCTGTGTTGGAAAAACACACAGAGGAGTATGTTGCTCCCAATGTGGTTCTCCTCATGAGTTCCCACTGTCATCTGTGCCATCACTATTTAGTCAAGCTAGAAACCTCAGCGGTCCTTTAGTTTGCTTTCTCCTTTCTCCTCCATATTTCATGGGTCATTCATTCATTCAACTGTGATTTTATTGAGAGCCAGCTATGTAAGAGACTCTCCAAAGTGCTTCAAGAATAAAAATGAAGGCATGATCCTCGTACTGAAGAATTGTCAGTGTATTATAAGACAGAGATGCAAACTATGAAGTATCCGATCCAAATCCCATGTCAGTAGGCCTGTCACAGTAAAATGTGTTGATCAGTTATAAGATGTCACATGATATGGACATAGTTCCTTTATGTTGCCACCTACTTAAATACGAAGTGGATGGCCATTTACGTGCAAAGTTGAAGGGTATAATCAAGGGATCATTCTATGTTTTAAAAAATTTGGCTCCTTGAGTTAACAAAACATATTTTTCAGAGAAACTAGTTTTATTTCTTATTATATTCATTTTAGGTCCTAAAAATGTGTTTTCACGTGACAATGACTTTACGGTAAAAATTTTCCCTCTTTTTTAGAATATTCAGTCCTTCAGTTGGATTTATGTCTGTATGATTATTTGTTGTGGTGCTATAAAGGTAGATTAAAAATAATGTAAAATTAACTTTTCAGTTAAAAAAAATTTTTCTTTTTATAGGCTAGCCTAGATTTATAAATTTAGCTTAGTGGCTTTATACTCGTATTCTTAACAGTTTTGTCTGTGCAAAAGAAACCTTAGAGATTTTTAATTCATTTTAAGTTTCAAATTTACTATATAAATTAAAGTACATTATTTTTTTAAAGTACTGTTAATTATAAATAATAAATAAATTTAAATTTAAGTAAATAAATTTATAATTAATAAATTAGGAGAGAGCTCTGAAAAATATAATTTTTCAAAATAGAGATACTTAATGGGCAAAGTTATCTAGTTACAGAGTCTGCAGTTCTCCAAAGGATTCATTCATTTTTTTCACTAAATATTTATTTAGCAACTTTTATGTGTCAGGTCCTGTTCTAGAAGCTGAGGATGCGGCAGTGAACAAAACAAGTTCTTCTCTGGAGTAGTTTACATTCTATTGGGAGAGACAGAAAATAGATGAATAAACAATAAACCTGTAATGCCAGGTGATGATAAAAGCTTCAAATTAAAATAAGGGCAATATGGATTAGAGAGTAAAGGGTGCTGTATTAGATGGATGGGGTGGTGGGGAATCTCACATAGATTGTAGTGCTTCTCCCTACTTGGTTCTTCATTAAGATTTCATTAATTCACATAGGCTTGGAATTAGACATTCAAACCCATTATCTACCATCATGTAGTCCTACCTTCTCTTTCACTCTGATGCATGTTCTTTGCCTGCTGGTGTTGGTAATGAATCACATGAGAAAATAGCTTGTGTTGTTTACTATTGAATCAGGCAAGTATAGCGATTGTCTAGTGTGGTACACATTGTTCTAACAATAATTTAAATACTTTGACATCTGCATCATTACCATGGGGAAAGCAAAATGCTTTTGTTAAGCAAACAGACACAAACACACAGAGCAGATGGTTAACTAACAGCATCTTGACATAAGCAAATTTTTAGTCTCAAATTCTGTGGCTTCACAATTGCAGAGGGATTTTCCTCCTTACTGTTGAGGAAAAATCACTCCCCACTGCATTTTAAAGAATTAAAAGTCTCACTTGTATTGTTAAGCATATTCACTCTGGCCTGTTAAAAAAAATTATGATTACTCCCAAAAAAGGGAGCTTTAATGACCTTTTGCATTTTTAAAGTAAAGCTTTCCATCTGGTTAAAAAATATCTTTAAAAAACAATTCTTTATTGTGTTTGTGTTCCCTAGTAAATGTTATATTCATTCCTTAGAGACTCTGCTCTAGGGCAAGTTCATTTGGGCCTGATGTAACTTAATCCAAAAGGAGAAAAACATTAAGTTAATGAAATCTTAATGGAAAGCCATTATATTTATATATAGTTTGGTGTCTTAATTATTATTTCCCCAAATTATATTGCTTTATAATGTTTAAGTTAAGTCTCAAGAAAAAATATTGTTTTTACTTATTTAATTAAATGCAATGCAGCTTTATTTGGGGAGTAATACTGTATTTAAAGTAATTCTTTTTTTATTGAGTTCCATCAAACATATGTCTATGTATATCATTTGGGTATAATTTCTAATCAGTTATTTTTTAATTATAATAGTAGATCACTGAGTCATCCATGGCATGTGTTCTGAGCCATCTGATTCAGTTACATAATTACTTAGCACTATTTTTAACAAAAAGGTCTGATTTCTCTATTCTCTGAAAATGGGAGATACCACAGAATTATATGGAAATCAAGTTTTTGCCATCATTTAACTTGTTCTGGAAAGGTATCAAAGGTATGAATTTTACTACTTAGGTGATTTTTTATTTTATTTTTGAAATTTAATACAAGATTTCTAATAATTTTTTAAAGTTTCATAGTGTAGTTTTTAAAAGTCTTTTCAGTTTTATTGAGGTATAACTGACAGAATTGTAAACTATTTAATGTACAACATGATGATTTGGTGCAAGTGTACATTGAGAAAGGATTTTCCCACATTGAGTTAATTAACACACCCATCACCTCACATATTTACCTTTTTTTTTTTGGTGAGAACATTTAAGTTTTATTCCCTTAACAAATTTCAATTATACAATATAGTGTTATCAACTATAGTCACCATGTTACACATTAGATCCTCAGACCTTATTTATTTTATAAGTGAAAGCTTGTACCCTTTTATAAACTTCTCCCTATTTTCCCCATGTCCCAGCCCCTGGCAACTATCTGTCTGCTCTCTTTCTAAATTTGACTTTTTTTTTTTTTTTTAAGATTCCACATATAAGTGATATCATGCAGTATTTGTCTTTCTCTGTCTGGCTTATTTCACTTAGCATAATCCCCTCCAGGTTTATCCAGGTTTATGCTTTTTTTAAGGCTGAATAATATTCCATTATGTGTGTATGTGTACATATGTATTATATTTTCTTTATTCATTTATCCATCAACTGACACTTAGGTTGTTTCCATACCTTGGCTAATGTGAATAATGCCACAAAGAACATGAGAGTACAGGTATCTCTCTGAGATGATTTTATTTCCTTTGTATATATACCCAGAAGTGGGATTGCTGAATCATGTGGTAGTTCTATTTTTAATTTCTTGAGGAACCTCCATACTGTTTTCCATAGTGGCTGTACCAATTTACATTCCCACCATCAGTCTACAAGAGTTTCCTTTTCGCCACATCCTTGCCATCATTTATTATGTCTTGTCTTTTGTTATAGCCATCATAACAGGTGTGAGGTGATATCTCATTGTAGCTTCGATTTGAATTTCCATGATGATTAGTGATGTTTGAGCACCTTTTCATGTACTTGTTGACCATTGGTATGTTTTCTTTAGAAAAATGTCTATTCAGGCCTTTGCCCATTTTTTAATTGGGTTATTTGTGGGATTTGAT
Source organism: Pteropus alecto (assembly GCF_000325575.1). Classification (NCBI taxonomy): domain Eukaryota; kingdom Metazoa; phylum Chordata; class Mammalia; order Chiroptera; family Pteropodidae; genus Pteropus; species Pteropus alecto. The sequence continues at coordinate 25,653,903 of NW_006442107.1, read as the reverse complement.
TTTTGTTTTTGTTTGTTTTTTGCTCATGAGTTGTATGAGTCCCTTGTATATTTTGGATATTAATCCTTTTCTAGATATGTGTTTTACAGATATTTTCTCTCATTCCATTAGCTGCTTTTCATTTTGTTGATGATTTCCTTCACTGCGCAGAGCTTTTTATTTTGACGTAGTCTCACATGTTTATTTTTACTTTTGTTGCCTTTGATTTTTGTGTCAAATCCCTCAAAAAATCATTGCCTAGACCAACATCAAGGAGGTGAACCCCTGTGTTTTCTTCTAGGAGTTTTATGATTGCAGATCTTTAAAAAATTCTATTAAATTTATTGGGGTGACCTTGGTTAATAAAATTATATAGGTTTCAAGTGTACAATTCTATAATACATCATCTGTATATTGCATCGTGTGTTTGGTTTTAGGTCTTATGTTCAAGTTTTTAATCCAATTCGAGTTGATTTTTGTGTGCAGTATAAGATATGGGTGTTGTTTCATCCTTTTGCATGTAACTGGTTTTTGGGTTTTTTCCCCCCAATACTATTTATTGAAGATATTGTCCTTTCCCCACTATGTATTCTTGGTTCCTTTGTCATAAATTAATTCACCATATATGCATGGGTTTATTTCTTGGCTCTCTATTCTGTTCCATTGATCTATGTATCTTTTTATGCCAATACCATACTGATTTGATTACAATAGATTTGTAATATAATTTGAAATCAGGAAGTGTGATGCCTTCAACTTTGTTCTTTCACAGGATTGCTTTGGCTATTTGGGGTCTTTTGTGGTTCCATACAAATTTTAGTCTTATTTGTTATATTTATGTGAAAAAGCCCATTGGAATTTTGATAAGGATTGCACTGAATCTGTAGATTGCTTTGGGTATTATAAACATTTTAACAATATTAATTCTTCTAATCCATGAACATGGAATATCTTTCCATATATTTTGTCTTCAATTACTTTCATCAGTGTCATAGTTTTCAGTGTATAGGTCTTTCACCTCCTTGGTTAAATTTATTCCTAAGTATTATATTCTTTTTGGTGCTATTGTAAATGGGATTGTTTTCTTAACTTCTCTTTCTGATAGTTCATTATTAGTGGACAGAAACAATAGATTTTTTCGTATGCTGATTTTGTATCCTACAACTTTACTGAATGTGTTTATTAGTTTTAACAGTTTGGAGGTAGAGTCTTTAGGGTTTTCTATAAATAATATGTAATCTGCAAATACAGACAATTTTACTTCTTTCCAATTTAGTTGCCTTTTTTAAAAGTTCTTATAGTTTCATCTATCTTCTCCCACCACCCCATCTCACCTAAAAGTAAATGGTAAACATTCAATCAGTGTTTGTTGGAAATATCTTTTTAAGTAGGACCTCCACGGGGGCAAATAATACTGCGTGTACATTGCATGTTTTTCAAAAGATGATAGTTAAACACCAATGACAATTTTTAAAGAGGAAGAGAGTGCTTCCACAAAGACAGACAGAGAGAAGAGTGGAATCCGGGAACACATCTCACTGGACCGTGAACACTTGGGGATTTTCTTCTCTGAGGCCCAGGTTTAATAACTGAAGGGACAAGGGCCACATGCGATACCTGTCTCGTGTGCATTGTCTTTGTTAGCATGTGGGCACAGCTGAATTTGTCTGCCTACTCACCCTTCTATCCATCCAGTCTTCTTTACTTTACAGACGAGAACCAGAAACGTTAAGTGCCTACAGTCACACTGCTTGTAGTAGCTGAGCAGGGCAAGAATGTGTGTCTTCTAGCTATGGGGCCAGTGCCGTTTCCAGGACAGCATCTTCCCTTGACTAGCACTGTGTAGGAGACAGAACATCAAGATCACCCTTAATTGTCTATCAGTGGGATGTCGATTAACATCAGAAAGGAGAAATATTTTAATTTCAGAGTGTATGAACTGCAAACCAACATCCACAACTACTTAAGAAGGACTTATATGTCCATCTCTGTCAGGGACCTTGCTGTTCTAGCAAATCATTTAGTTCCAGGTATTGCAGACACCAAGGAAGAATCAATAGTGATGGCCTCAGAGAGAAGCAAGAGATTGTTGATTTCCTCCCTTACTGACTGTGAGACCTTGAGCAAGTTACTTAATCTTTCTGAACCTCTGTCTTCCCAACTAGAAAATGGAGATAATAAGAGTGCCTGCCTTACAGTCATTGTGAGAATTAAATGTATGTAAAGTCCTTAGTCAGAGCTTATAGTTAAGTGCCCAAGAAGTGTTAGCTGTTGTTAAAGGATAATTATTTTAAAAGGTAAAATCATGACTGTCATACATATATCAAAGAACGTGTGTCATTAATTAATGAGAGAATCAGTAAGACATTACAGCCAATTCAAAGGAGATCCAGAGGGCAGGAGGATAGATAAGCAATCAGGAATGCTGACTGATTTGGCTTAGCAGATGTAAAACTGTCTACTTCCACAGGGAGAGGAATATCAATTGTACTTCCAGTGGACAAAATTCATTTTATGTCTATAGGCAAGGGTCATTTACATTACTCTCGGCTATCTACAACTTACAAGTTGTAAAATAGATCGAAGACCATAAAACACACAAGGCCTCATAGAATCAGGTAACTTAGAACAGGTATACTACACAGTGACTAGTTTTTCATTGCTAATACCTAGTAATCATTCTGATCTATTTCCAAAAATATTCACAATTATTTCCTACTGTCTTTAATATTGATAATTCCTTATTTGTATCCTAGGAATGTTTTAAAGACCAATAAAATAATGTATATGAAAAGTTGCTATCTGACCTATGATGTATTTTGCAAATAGTAGTTATAGTATAAAAGAGAGAGGTTAGGACTTTGCCTCCTGACTCCGATACTTGCTGCATGACCTTGAACAAGGCACTTAACACCTTTGTGCTTCTATTTTACTAGCTGTAAGTCAGTGTATTTAAGATTCACTGCACAAGGTTATTGCGAGAATTAGATGTGGTGATATGTAGAAGAGTACTTTTGAAAATAAAAAATGCTATATACCAAGAACTTAGATTTTGGTTCATTTTTCTTTAAAAAAAAACCTGTAGAACAAGAGATGGAGTGATGAGGTCTTAAACTCACCAGGTCATTATTACCCCAAATTGTAAATCACATGGAGAAGTCTTTAACTCAGTAACAATGATTTATGGTACAACTGTTAATCCTAAAGCACTTCTCCAATATTCACCCACATGTCCTGATAGCTCCATAGAGAAGGTAGTGGTGCCAGGAGTGGTACTATCAATGACTGTGCAGGCCATGTGTCCCTAATTATGCCTTTAAGGACTGTATTTTACTCTCCTCAACCTCTTCCCCCAGTGCTGTCATCCCAGAGTTTCCCCTGGTTGTCATGTAAAAAGAGACTCATTTAACCAGCCTGTGGAGACTCTAAGGAATTTGCAGGAATTGGGAAGGAAAATCTTTGGCCCTGTACACTCCTTTCCTGGCCTAGTTCTGGGTTTTGTAATTGAGAAGGGATAAGGAGGGTTTGGAGTGAGTCCAGGTCATGACACTGAAAGCATGGAAAGGAGATGAAGGGGCCCTGAGTGGGAGGGGCTGGGACACTTAGCCTGGAAAAAGAAGGCGGGGACATGACTCTAAGTATGGACAGATGCTTCCACACAGGCCAGCTATCCACCAAGGCTGGTAGAGGAGAAAGTAACTTCAACAACAGCTCAAGGATTATGATTATGGAGACAGAAGAACTTTCTGCCTAAGTTGGTGAACACTGCAACACAGTTATGAAGGTTGCACTAAGTTCTTCTCTAGAGATTTTGAAGAACAAGAATGAGTCTCTGTTAATCTGAAATATTACATATCATGCGCCCCTAGAGGCAGAGGCCTGATTCAGATTTGAAGGAAAAAACAGAGACAAGGGAACTTCACTTTGATTATTCCATCTTGTTTGTTATGAGTAAGGGAGCTTGAGTATCTGTGCTGGCCTCCCTGTTCACCTCCTCTCCTTCTCTGTGCGCTGAGAGGGGACCCCAGCATACCCTGCTTATCTGTGACAGCATTTGCTACACCATCTTCTAGTCATTGTTTGACTTACTGACTCTCCTTAGGCTGAGCGTCTCAAAGGCAGAGCCCCAGTTTTCATCTCTGTGTCCCCATACCCTGCACAAGACCTGACACATAGTAGGGCTCAACAGATAAATGTTGAATGAATGCATTGATGAATGACTTCTTGATGGGCTGAGGTCAGGTCAACAGAAACCTCAATGCCAGAGACACTGACAAGAAACCCCTTTTAAAAGCCGAATGAGCAAGCCAACCTTTGGGCTTGAGTGCTGCTGAACTGTCCACCATAAAACAGTGAAGGAAGCCTGAGTCCAAATTTCAGCATTCATAGTGAGACTATTTCCAGCTTTCTCAGAGACAGCATCTGTAAATAATCAGGCAGAAGCCTTTTATAAAACAACATAGAAAAACCTCAAAGACTATTCTAAGGCTGCAACATTTAAACAAGATTTTTAACCCATGGGAAGGCCAAGATCAACATGGAGCTTCCTGCACATAAAAGCTTGGAATTTCATAGCCATGTGGGGGCAAAAGCTATGATCGCATTTCCCCCTTTCTGAATTATATACTGCTTAGTGTTAATGTGAGCAGAGGGCCAGGATGGAGACGGGCCTATGGGTTACGTAAGTTCTGTTACAACCTTCATTCCTTCTGTAATACAGTATCCATGGTGACAGTGGGGTGGGGGGCATCACCAGGCTGGCTGGATTGATGGAACACAAAAGGTCACTTGTAGGTCATGCCATGATTTAAGTATTCAGTGTTATTTACAACTGGGCTTTCACTCTATATAGAAAAATGATCAGGGACATTTGTTGTATAATATAATTTTTCTCTCACTAGAAGATGCCTTTCTTAAAACTGAGTTAGTAGCAGCTATAAAAGCCCATCTGTAGCTTTTGGCACAGTTCTGTGTAGCTACAGAGTCACTTTCTTTTCTTTCACTATTGGAAGAAGGAGCAAGAGACTGTATTCTACTAAGATGACTGAGAAAGGATGGCGATAAAGCTTGACATCAGATGAACTCTTCAGCTCTCTCAACCTGCATAATCATCTCCTGGGGAGGAGAGACAGGTCTCTAGATCACTTCTTCCCCTGCCCCTGAAGCAGGGGCCACATCAGCACATTTCGACTAAGGCAACATCGAGCCAGCCCTGTATGATGTGGAAACTGCCCAAAGTTCTCAAGTTACCGGAAAAGTCACTTAAGGTTCTTTTGGGAGACATGCACTGATACTGAGCTGCCATGTCTTGTTACCTGGGAAGGCTAATATTTGAAACCTATTATTATAGCACCTGACAGTTTATACAATTAAAAAAAAAAAAACTATAATCAAAAGGATTTTGGAGTGTATTTTCTAAAAAAAAAAAATTTTTTTTTGGAAAAATAATACATATGTTTATTTTAATCCTGTGTATTTTGGACTTGAGGATAAGGCTACATCTTCATTTTTATACTCCTAGTAAGCACAATGTCTGCAAGATGGTCTAGGCCCAATAAATATTTTTTGAATGAATGAGTGAGAAGAATATTTACAGAGCAAAAGCCTCTGGGCTAGCTGGCTGTGAGTACAATGGTGTCTTCTTTCTGCAAACTCTGAGAAATTTGTGTAAGCAAAAAGATCAGAGAATTTAAAAGGAACATTTAGTATAATTTTCAATAATTTATACTTTTTAACCTCATGAGTTCCTATCTAAAATAGTGCATGAAATCACACCCCGACATCTCCATGTGTACATGCTTAGAATGTAATGCATGGGTTGTCTGTTATATGCATGTGTGGACATATATATGCAGTTTTTAAAGCTATGGAAAGTATAGGTTATTAACAGTTCTCTCTAAAGAGGGAAGTAAAATTGGGAAAGATCAAAGGAACGTTCATATTTTACCTTATATATTTCTCATTTTTTGAAATCTTATAATGAGTATGCATTTGTAGATCTCCAATTCTTAACACATAGTCTGGCACTTAGAAAACATCAGTCAAGGTTAAACACACACATAGTTGAATCAGTCAGTAGAGTGGCATAAAAATTATACTTAAACATTTGACTTTGAGAGAGTTAAAGGTGAGATGATGATAAGGAAATCGAACTGAAGACAGGAAAAAGAGAACATCATCTGGGTCTATTGCCGGAGGAGGCCATTAGAAATAAAGGAATCGTGTTGGGTTATCACTGCTAAACTGCATAGTTTTCACTTTTACACCTACCTAACTGCTACTGGCAAATAACATAGTCTTAATTGTAGGTGTTCCTGTGAATTTGTCTGTTGCTCGAAAAAAGGCCAGTGGTCTGGCAAGCAGGCCACTAACCCTAAGGATCTGCTCACCTGTTGGAGCTGGACAGGTATATGGGCCAAAAGGCCTTTGTACTCACAGATATGTTCAGGCATTAAAGAGGCCATTCTAGGAAGAAGACAACAATCCAGTGGCTTGACTACCAGTTATTTGCCTGAGTTGACCAGGTATTCCTTTCCTGTAGCTTGATGTCCAAAAATTGACATGATGAGTGAGAACTTTTAACCCCAATCCAGCTGGCATGACCAAAATGCATGAAACCCTTTCTCGGCCCCTTATTTAGGAAATGAGTTGACAATATTTAAAAATGCTTGAATGGCAGCTTAGAGTCTATTTGAAGAAGCTAGTAAAAGATCCAAATAGCCAGAATGTCTAGCTAAGACTACCATCGGAAGTCAGTCATAGGAATCATGTAAGTATTTTGATCAAGTGAAGAAAGTGCCTCTCAGCCTCAGTCTGGGTGGCAGAGTCCTTTTAATGTGGCCACAGCACAGACTTTCAGTGCATTACTCATGCTGTAGAGTAGGTGATTTAAGCTACTGACTTCCTAAATTACAGACACCAAAAGGCAGACATGTAATTCTTTTAATTACATCTCCGAATTTCTCCTACATTCCATTGAGTCATTCATGTTTGCCTCCCGCTTCATCAGCCAAGTAGCAGGAGACAAACAGTGGTGATCAAAGAGGATCTATAAAGGGATGAAAGACCTTCATTCATTTGTTTGCACTATTGCCTTTCTCAGAGAAAAATAAAGGCACCGTGCATAGAAGTTTAGAAAACATGAAATCTGATTTCCGCTCATAGTACAGAATAGTAAAGCATTTCAAGATAGAAATGAGTCATTTTTTTGTACATTTTTTGTCATCTGCTCTCTACTAACATGGGCTACTAATAAACATTTTTTGTCATCTGCTCTCTACTAACATGGGCTACTAATAAACTATATCACTAGGCAAAAAGGTTCCATTTCATCTTATTTCTATTAAAGTTTATGCTTATCACCTTAATTAATGTAGTTTTCATAACTCATCAATAGAGACAGACTTTATTTCCAGAAGATATGTAGTCCTGTACAATTTAAAGCTGTGTACACTTTGTAAAACTACAGAACCATTTAGGTATTTTATTTATAAGAACCAATTGAAGTGGGCACTTATAAAGCTACATATCTTTTTTTCTTCGAGAATACATGAGAAACTAAATTTTAGAATTAAGTCACAGATTCTCCTCTTTACCTGCCCTCTCTCACCTGTTTTCCTTTAAAAGAAAGATGACATCATTTATCTTTCCTTCACAGTACAGGGTTTCTGGGTTGGTTTTGTAACCTTGAAAAGAGACAGGCTGACCTCTGCACTACTAAACCAGGCCTTACAGACATCAGTGCACCAGTCAAGAAGTTGCTAGGTCACCGAGCAGAGAACAGCCTCTCCATAATTCCATGGTCATTAAAATAGCCTAACCTCACCCACCCCAGCTACACTTGACTTCAGCTAAGTCTTTGAACATATAACCCTTCGAATGATGTTCTAAGAATGTCCATATTGGATACGGTATGGTAAAATAAGGCCACAGCCTTTATTGGGGTTTCTGTGGGAAAGGCAAGGCAGAGTAGGGTAAATAGTTTAGAATTGACTAGTTTGAATAATTTCAGAGGGCTTTGGGCTAAAGGGGTGGTCTCTAGTTGCCTGGTAACTGGTCCTGGGTGATAAAGGCAGAGGGATAGTGCCTCCTAGGGTGTAGGGGCCAGATAGAGGAGGTCTGGCTCTGGATTGGATAGTTTGCATATCAAAGGTATGTTCCCAGCAAGGCCCTTTGCTATCTCTAAAAATCAGCTAGCCCTAGAGGGGCAGTCTCTTTTTAGCTAGAAAGGTTTTTTTAAAGATGTCAAATATCCTAATATACAGAAAATTAAAATTATACACAACACAAATGAGGTTAACATATTTGTTTGTCTGAATCTTTCTTAATTATCTCTTGTGGAGTTGCACAGTTATTTGCCAAATACGTTCTAGAAGTAATTTGACTTTAGTGGTCTATATGATTTTGAATGAATGGTACAGTATTTATAGTCTTTAAGTTATCCAATAACAAGTGTAACCTTGACCTTGGGGGGAGGTGGGGAATCCAG
>NW_006442107.1:25635020-25645420 GCF_000325575.1 Pteropus alecto | reverse complement strand
ACCCAAAAGCTTTTTGAGGGTTTTTATTAGACTTTTAGACTTTTTCTCTTTCTGTTGTATTTCTGCAGAAGAGATTTAGCCTATATTTTTCATTGCTTAATAAAACTTAATGAAGCTTTTCCTTATTTCAGTGTACTTGGAAGCACTGAAGAATCATTCCAGTTTGCCATAATTTCTCAGACACCCGTTGGCAGCTAGCCATAGGAAAATGTTTTCTTCCTCTAAGACTGAAGCAACCTTTAGGCAGAAATTTCATTTTAGTGACATACTCTCATAAATTGCCATCAAATATTTTATCATTTCATGTGTGGGTGATCTTCCAGTTGATTTATTGCTGTGAAACGACCCACTCTAAAACGTCGCGACTTAAAGCAATTTATTATTTTTGTATCTCTCAACCTGAAGGTCAGGGATTAAGACAGTACAACAGGTATAGCTCACCTCTTTACTACCGTCCTCAGGGCTCCGCTGAGATGACAGGAATGGCTGAGAACTAGAAGACCCATGGAGTGGCCAGACAACTCTCTCTCCTCCTATGGTCTCTCCACGTGACCAGCATGGAGAATGGCAGCCTCAGAGCAGTCATACTTCTTACCTGGTGCCCCAGGGCTCCAACATCAAGTCTTCCAAGAGGCAGAAAGTAGAAGCTGCTAGTCTCTTAAAGCTTAGTTTGGCAGTTGACGTGACACAGCTCCTTGCTGCCATATTCTGTTGGTTATGTTTTCAGAGACGCCCTCACTCTGACCCTGCAGATTCAAGGGGAGGGGACATAGAATTTACCTCTCAATGGGACAAATAGCAAAGAATCTGTGGTCATCTTTAATCTACCACAGATAATAAATTAATAGTCTTAAGTACTTAGCATATCTACAAAAAGGAGATTATTTTTGCCTAACTCTGCAACTGCCTTAAAAAGTAGATATTCAATTGAAATTCATTTTAGAGTTTTTTTGATATAAAGATTTTGATGACAAACCTTTTGATGGAAAAATGTTAACCTCAAACTCAAATTATGACTTTATAATCATTTAATATATACGTATGTGTATGAGGATATCCAAATGTATATCTTACATTTATTGGATATTTTCCAAAGATTTTTAAGATACATGCACATCTTGTTTTATTGCACTTCACAGATATTGAATTTTTTTACAAATTGTAAGCAAGACCCTCCACCAGCAAAAAGATTATCACTGGCTTTATTGCAATATTCACTTTATTGCCGTGGTCTGGAACCAAACCCGAGGTATGCCTATGTATTATATGATCCCTACATCAGCTCATGGGTATTATTATCTTCATTTGTAAATGAGGAAGCTGAGGCTCTGAATGGTATGTGTCCCGATCACGTGGCTACTAACAGTGGCAGAGGCAAGGACCAGGATTAGGTTAGCCGTATACTTTTCACAGATGGCTTCTTTGAATTCCTTAATGTAGGTAGATGTGAGTCAAAGACCATGGTAAAGACTTTTAATGAATATCATGATTTTGGATGTTTATTTCCTAAAATGAAGAAAAGACCCTTCTTCAGACAAGTACTTAGTGTTTGCATGGATCTTTTACTTACAAGGTATTTTCACACCCTTACTTTGTTCCACATGCTGATCTCATGAGAGACTGGAATTGTTAATAGCACCATTTTTCAGATGGGGAAATAGAAGTACAGAGAGGTTAGGTAAGCTGCTTATGGGTCTCACATGGCTAACTAGTATTGTTGGTGCCCAAGCCCAGAACTTTAAACTCTGAATCCTGTGATTTCTTGCTCTCTAACCATCACTTCCTTCTCCCCACACCCCAGGTCCTTGGCCTTCGAAGGCTCAGAACAGCATACAAATGACTTAGTTGTATAGGGTGGGACTGTCCTCTTCAGGGACAAAAATGGGTGGCCTCGGAATACTGAATAAACCAGAGTGGTTAGAGAAAGGAAAAAGATCAGGGCAGCACTGGCATCATTAGAGGAAATGGGGAACACTCTAATCGCAGGCAGTTTCAACTCTGTCTGTCTCCAGGGAGAGTTAATATACTGTTATGATTTCTCCTGATGCATGTGAAATCAGTTGCTACAGCAATAACCAGTGTTTCTTGGAACTTGCTGACAGCAACAGGCTTGAGTAATGAAATTTCTCCTTTTTAAATCATGCTTCTGATGCTGATAGTAATGAACTTGGCTCTACCATTTCAGCACCTCCCACCATCATCTCTTCCTGGCCAGAAGGTAGGGCAAGATAGGTCTCTGCTCATGTCACTAGATAGACATGCGGACAATGGCCTTGGGAACATGGCTTATCTGTGGCCATGTTCTGGAAAAGGAGAACCAGGCTGATACTGAGGAAGACAAGGCAGGAGTTTTAGAACCCAAGTTTGAGCCTTTACTAGTGAATATTTGGGTAGATTGATATCTTACATCTATAGATTCCACATAGAGACTAGGAGAAATTATTTAGAGTTTTGTTCAAGCCGAAGCAACATTAAGAAACACTTCCATTTTTCCATGTAGTTGTAAGCAATATCTCTGAATGTTGGCTGTAGCTACAGGACACATTTCCTAGCTCTACATTTTCCCCTACTGCCATGCTGGCTTCTTTTTCTTCTTAATCTCCTATTTGTGTTGGGACCTTTATACTAGCCACTCTTTCTCTCCATTGTTCTTTGTATGGCTGGTTTCTTGCCATTCAGTTCTCAGTTTAATAATCGCTTCCTGAATTTCTCGAGGACTCAGTCGAAAAGCAGCCACTTTGATTCTCCGCATAGTACTTATCACTGATATTTTCATGTTACTTTACTTACTGTGCATCTCCTCCTCATGCCCATCTCAGAGGTAAGTTCATGGGGCAGGGACCTTCTCTGGGTCGGGCACCATTATAACCCTTAGAACAATGCCTGGCCCAGGTGCTCAGCAAACATATGTAAAATTAATGAACCATTCCTAGTTACTGCCATTCTTTAAACCTGGCATGCTTTCCCACATAGCCATGCCCTTGCCTAGACCCTCTGCCTGGAATGCCCTTTCCCTTTCTTCTTCTTTTCTACCTCCCCCTACCCTCATTAGCTTGCCAAACGTCATCTCTTGCTGTCCAGAATGCAAGGCAAGATGGGTCTTGTAATTTAATATTATTATTTTTTTAAACTTTAAGTACAGAGACCTATCAGGCCTTGATTTTCTCTGTAGCTGATGCTTTCCCCTGACCTCCTGCATGTGAACAGTGTTCTTGCTCTGTAAGGGAGCACAAGAGGACATGGAAAAGTTCCAAAGCCTTATTGTGTGGATGGAAACCTGAACTTACCTCCTGCTCACAGTGGAAGAGATTCCCCACCGGAGAGGAGGCACAAAAGCCACTTTTAATGAGTCTTGGAATTCCTCTAGGAGATAATAAGACGTTTCATCAAAGTGTTGAGAGAACAGTTAGAGAGACCCATAACTTATAGATATTATAGCTGTGACTCTCCTATCACATCTCTTTTTAACTTCTGACCTGATTCATTTTTCTTTTTCTTTCCTCCATATGCGATAATCTCATAAAACCCAGTTCTGTTTAACGTTTCAGTCACCTACAATAGTCAGTATGTGATAAGTACTTCACTAGATGTTCCTAGCTGGTCTTCGCTGTTTTCAGGTTGCTCTTGTGCTTTCATGGAACAATGTCAGGCTTGAATTTTGATCTGTTGGAGCTTTGGGTTTCTTTAAGAAAAGAAGAAAATAGAAACTGAAGAATCCAGACAAAGAGGTTTAAAAGTCATCTCCTCACCTCACAAATATTTCACCCACATTTACTAGCATGATGATAGCTCATATGAGGGCAGTAAAAATTAGTAGCCTGACCAGGAGCTAGTGCTATTATCATTTCTCATTTATTTTTCTTCAGCTTATTTCCAACTTACTTTAAACCTAATATATTTGACACCAGAGTACTGAGTATTTAAAGAAAGGTAGACATGAATTACAGTGTAATTATGTTTATATATCACTATGACAGGCAACTGCATAAACCTCATGTTAGTCAGAAAAGCTGTGCATTTATTCCATTTAACCCTTAGTTCCTGAAGAGCCAGTTCCTTTAATCTGGTGACACAAACCTGCTTGCCAGCACTGTATAGGAACTTCTAGATGTCTCAACCAAAGAAAACTTACATTTCAAAGAGGTCACCAGATAAGACAGCCCAATCAATGTTTATGCAGGACAAGAGAGGCAACTTTTGCAAATAAGACACTAAAGTGGGTATCTATTGTAGGACACACAAAGATTAGTATAAAACAGTTGAACAAATAATTATAATTCAGTTAGCCACAAAAAATAAGAGCATGTTGTATAAATGATCTGGTGGTACAGAAGTCTGGAGCAGGGATTGTAAGAGTTAGGCTTAACTTTCGGTCTAGAGAGTGGAATTCATATCTGGGATGGAGTTAGCTTTGTAATGATTTAGGTACTATCTCATCTCCAAGTCAGTATCAGAATATTACAGCAATATGAGGAAAAGGCAGAAGTACCTAAGGATAGGAAATCTAGCGAAGAACTCTTGTTCTGCGGTTTGCCAGTTTTCTGACTTTGAGTTGGTTATTTAGCTTTCTTGAGCCTTAGCTGCCTTGACCGTAAAATGGAGGTGGCAGTAATTCCTATGTCACATAGGAGTGTTGCTATGATCAAGTGAAATAATGAAATATAAGAGTTAATAAACTGTAAAGCCTCATGCCAATGTCTGTTGTCCTCACCTTGTCTCTATCATTACATAATTCTAGAGAAATTATCATAAGTAATCACTTCGTTCCAAGGTTGCACAAATGCATTTTGAACTCAACTTTCAAAAATCAAGGCTACGCTCTTGTCTTTGTGACAGTAGCTTTATCAGGTGCAGGGAAGCAGTGAAATAATCCAAGTGAAATATTCTGTGCTCAGATAAGGAAATAGTTCCTTCATTCCTTCCTAGGGAATTACAGGTGAGCGCATCAGTGTGTTGTGGCCTACAGGCTGAGTGTCTCTGGGACTAAGACTGTTTGGCGGTTAGTGTCTCAGGTCCTAAGTCTGTTCTTGGGCAAGTCACTCTGCCTCTAGACCACCTTTTCCCAAGTTCAAATTAAGAAATCAAACAAGGTGATAACTAAGGACTCTTCTATCTTTTAAGGTCTGTGTTTCCATAAAAGTTTGGTTTCCATTTGCTTGTTTTGTTTTGCATACTTTCTTTTACCAGTCTGCAAGTCACCTCTGGAGCATTAAAGTTTTATAAAAATTTGATATGAAATCACCGTACATTTACATGTACTTGTAAGAAAAATATTAGAGCAATCCTGTGTGCCCTTTACCCAGTTTCCTCCAGTGGTAACATCTTGCAGAACTATAGTACAACATCACCACCAGGATATAGGTATTGGTAGAGTCAAGATACAAAAAAATGTCCATTATCACAAGGTTCTCGCATATTTCCCTTATAAAGATAGCTTCACTAACTTCCCCCCACCACCTTCTCCTTAATCTCTCATAACCATTAATCTGTTGTTCATTTCTATCATTCTGTCATTTCAAGAATGTTGTATAAACAAAATTATATAATATATAACCTTTCACAGTTTGGCTTCCCCGCCACCCCACTGAATATAATTGTCTGAAGCTTCATTAAGATTGTTCCATGTGTCAGTACTTTATCCCTTTTTATTGGTGAGTAGTATTCCATGGGATGAATAAATCACAGTTCATTTCGCATGAAGGACATCTGGGTTATTTCCAGTTTGAGGCTGTTATGAATAAAGTTACTATAAACATTCATGTACAGATATTTTTATTAAAAATTATTGGGGTGACATTGATCAACAAAATCCAATAAGTATCAAGCATACAATTCAACAGTTTATCGTATATGTATTGCGTTGTGTATTCACCACTCATAGTTAGATTTCTTTCCGTGACCACATATGCGACCCCTTGTACCCTTCCTCCCTTCCCTCTGGTAACTACTAGTCCACTGACCATGTCCATGAGTCTCTGTTTGTCATGTTTGCTTGTTGCTTTTAGATTTATATCCCACATATGAGTGATATGTGATTTTCAACTTTTTCTATCTGGTTTATTTTGCTTAGTACGATTTCTCAAGGATCCATCCATTTGTCACAAATGGCAGTATTTCATCCCATCTTATAGCTGAATAATATTCCATTGTATATTTGTACCATAGCTCCTTTATATAGTCATCTACTGAAGGACATTTGGGTTGCTTCCATGTCCTGGCCACTGTGAATAATGCTGCTATGAACATCGGTGTGCATATATTTTTTCGGATAGATGTTTTCAAATTTTGGAGGTAAATACCCAGTAGAGGGATTGCTGGATCATATGGTATTTCAAATCTTAGTGTTTTGAGGAACCTCCACACTGTTTTCCATAGTGGCTGTACCAATTTGCAGTCTCACCAGCAGTGTATGAGAGATCCTTTTTCTCCACATCCTCCTCAACACTTATTACTTGTCCTGTTGATAACAGCCATTCTAACAGGTGTAAGATGGTATCTCACTGTGGTTCTGATTTACATTTCTCTAATAGCTAGTGAAGTTGAGTATCCTTTCATATGTCTGTTGGTCATTTGTACGTCTCCTTGGGTAAAGTGTCTATTCAGGTCCTCTGCCCATTTTTTAAACTGGATTGTTTGTTTTGTTGTTGCTGTCGTTATTGAGTTGTATGAGTTCTTTACATGTTTTGGATATTAGGCCCTTATCTGAGGTGTTGTTTGCAAATATATTCTCTCATTTGGATGGTTGCCCCTGTGCCTTGTTGATGGTTTCTTTTGCTGTGCAGAAGCTTTTTAGTTTGATAGAGTCCCATTCATTTATTTTTGCTTTTATTCCCCTTGCCTTTGAGGTCAAATTCATAAAATCCTCTTTAAGTCCAAGGTCCTTGAGTTTAGTACTTATATTTTCTTCTTTGCAGTTTATTGTTTCAGGTCTTATATTCAGATCCTTAATCCATTTTGAGTTAATTTTGGTGTGTGGTGATAGACAAAAGTCTAGTTTCATTCTTTTGCAGGTGGCTTTCCAGTTTTCTCAGCACCATTTATTGAAGAGGCTTTCTTTTCTCTATTGTATGTTTTTGGCTCTTTTGTTGAAAATTTTTGCTCATATAAATGGGAGTTTACTTCTAGGCTCTCAATTCTGTTCCACTGGTTCGTGCGTCTGTTTTTCTGATAATATCATGCTGTATTGATTATTGTCGCTTTGTAGTATAATTATAAGTCAGGCAGAGTAATATCTCTGGCCTTGTTCTTTTTTCTAAGGATTTCTTTGGCTATTCAGAGTCTTTTGTGCTTCCATATACATCTGATGGTTTTTTGTTCTATCTTTTTAAAAATTGCTGATGGGATTTTGATGGGGATTGCATTAAATCTGTATAACGCTTTAGGTAATAAGGTTGTTTTAACTATATTGATTCTTCTAATCCAAGAACACAGACTATCTTTCAATTTCTTTGTGTCTTCTTTAATTATTTTAATAGAGTCTTATAGTTTTTATTGTATAAATCCTTCACATGTTTCATTAGGTTTATTCCTAGGTATTTTATTCTTTTTGTTGCAATTACAAAAGGAATTGTTTTTTTTTAAATTTCTTTTTCTGATAGTTCATTATTCAAGTATAGAAATGCTATGGATTTTTGAACTTTGATTTTTGTTCTCTGAAATTACTGTATTTGTTTATTATTTCTAATAGTGTTTTAGTGGAGTCTTTAGGGTTTTCTATATGGAGAATCATGTCATCCACAATTAATGACAATCTGACTTCTTCATTTCCTATTTGGATGCCTTTTATTTCTTTCTCTTGCTTGATTGTACTCATTAGGACCTCCAATGTTATATTGAATAACAGTGGTGATAGTAGACAGCTTTGTCTTGTTCCTGATCTTAGAGAAAAGGTTTTTAGTTTTTCACTGTTTAGTATAACATAGCTGAGGATTTGTCTATATCACCTTTATTATGTTGAGGTACATATTTTATTAAGTGTTTTAATCATAAGTGGATGCTGTATTTTGTCAAAGGCTTTTTTTGCACCCATTGATATGATCATACAATTCTTATTCTTTATTTTATTTATATGTGTATCACATTAATCGATTTGCATATGTTAAACCATCCCTGTGCCCCTGGGATGAAGCCCACTTGGTCATGGTGTTGTTGAATAAGATTCACTAGTATCTTATTTAGGATTCTCGAATCTGTGTTCTTGAGAGATATTGGTCTGTAGTTTTCTTTCTTTGTGTTATCTTTACCGGATTTGGTATCAGGGTAATGTTGGCTTCATAAAATGAGTTGGGAAGTATTGCCCTTCAATTTTTTGGAAGAGTTTGAGAAGAATAGGTATTAAATCATCTTTGAGTGTTTGGTAGAATTCCCTGGTGAAGCCATCTGATCCTGGACTTTTGCTTTTTGGTAAGTCTTTGATGATCATTTCAATTTCCACACTGCTGATCATTCTATTTAAATTTTCCAGTTCTTCATGATTCAGTTCAGGAAGGTTGTATATTTCTAAGAACTTGTCCATTTCTTCTACATTATTAAACTTGGTGTCATGTAATTTTTCATAGTAGTCTTGTGTGACTCTTTGTATTTCTGCAGCATCTGTCACAATTTCTCCTCTTTCATTCCTGATTTTGTTTATATGTGTTCTTTCTCTTTTTTCTTTAGTCAGTCTAGCCAGGGCTTTGTCAATTTTATTAACCTTCTCAAAGAACTAGCTCTTTGTTGCATTTATTTTTTCTATTGTCTTTTTGTTCTCAATTTCATTTAATTCTGCTCTAATTTTGGTTATTTCCTTCCTTCTGCTGATTTTGGGCTTCATTTGTGTACAGATTTTTGTGTGAACATTCGGCTTCTTTTCTCTGGGATAAATGCCCAGGGGTGCAATTCTTGGATCATATAATAGTTGTATGTTTAGTTGTTTAAGAAACTGCCAGACAGTTTTCCAGAGTGGCTGCACCTTTTACACTCCAATCAGCAATGTATGAGTGATCTAGTTTTTCCACGTCCTCACCAGCATTTGGTGGTGTCACTATTTTTTTTTTTTTTATTTTAGCTATTCTGATAGGTGTGTACTGGTTTTAATTTATATTACTTTAATGGCTAATGATATTAGATATCTTTTTATATACTTATTTGCCATATGTCTATCTTTGGTGAAATATCTCTTTATGTCTTTTGTCCATGTTCTAATTGGATCATTTGTGTTTTTGCTGTTGATTTTTTGAAAGTTCTTTTTATATATTCTTTACTAGTTCTTTGTTAGATATATGGTTTGCAAATATTTTCTCACATTCTATAGTTTGTCTTTTTATCCTCTTAAAAAGAGTTTTTTTTATCCCAGAGGCAACATTTTTAATTTTCATGAAGTTCAGTTTATCAGTTTTTCCTTCTAAATGTATTGTACTTTTGATGTCAAGTTTAAGAACTCTTTGCCTAGCTGAATTTCCTAAAGATGTTATTCTATTTTTTTCTTAAAGTTTTATATTTAAGTCTGTGATCCATTTGAGTTAAGTTTTATATAAGGTGTGAAAATTGCCTATGGATGTCCATTCATTCCAGCACCGTTTATTTAAAATGCTGTCTTTGCTCCATTGAATGGCTTTTGTACCTTTGTCAAAAATTTTTGCTTCACTATCAGACATCATTTAGAAAACTCAAGAGGAGAGAAAAGTTTTTTGTTTACGATGTTCTTCCTTCCTGACCATTCCACAGTTTCTTCTTTTCTCTTTTCTGTTTAGAGAATTTCCTTTAGCTATTCCTTCAGAGTAGGTCTGCCAGGTACAAATTCTCTTAATTGTCCTTCCTCTGAGAATGTTTTCATTTCTCTTTTCATTCCTAAAGGATATTTTTGCTAGCTAGGCATTAGATTCTGGGTTACCAGCTGTTTTAGCCCCTGAAAAATACTGTTTCTATTTCTATTATTTTCTCATGTAAAAGCTACTGTTTGTTGAATTGTTTCTCTCTGTAGGTAAAATGTTGTTTCTCTCTTGCTGCCTTCAAGATGTTTTCTTTGGCTGTAGTTTTCAGACGTTTAATTATGATGTGTCTTGGCACAGATTTCTTTGGCTTTATCCCTCTTGGGGTTCATTCAGCTTCTTAATCTGTAGGTTTATGTCTCTTGCTAAATTTGGAGAGTTTCCACAGCCATTATTTCTTAAGTACTTTTCTAGCCCCTCCCTCTTTCTCTTCTCCTTCCAGGATGTGATGACATGAATGATAGAATTTTTTGTTTTTGTCCCACAGGTCCCCAAGGCTCATTTTCTTTTTAATCTATTTTCTCTATGTTGTACAAATTGAGTAATTTATACTATTCTGTCTTCCAGTTCACTGATTCTTTGTTCCCTCCATTCTGCTATTGAGCTCTTCCAATGTGCTTTTTATTTAAGTTATGGTATATATATATATAC
>NW_006442107.1:25621963-25634855 GCF_000325575.1 Pteropus alecto | reverse complement strand
ATTAAATTTCTATTTGATTCTTCCTTAGGCCATCTGTTTGTTTTTTTTTTCATTTTTATAATTGCTCATTGAAGCAATTTATTATTTAAAAATCCTTGTCAGGTAATCCTAACTTCTCTGTCATCATGGTATTGATGTCTATTGATCGTTGTTTTTCATTAAGTTTGAGATTTTTCTGTATCTTGGTATGATGAGTGATTTCGAATAAAACAGATATTTTCCTATTATTTTATGAGACTTTGGATCTTATTGAAACCTTCTGTTCTAAGCTGGCTTTCTCTGACAGGACTTCAGTATGAGATGGGCGGGCACCACCACATTACTGCTTAGGCTGAAGTCCTGGTCCCCCACTCCACCTCTATTGACACTTGAGGGATGCCATTATTGCTCATTATCATCATTGCTCATTATTAAGCATCATTGCCGGGCAGAAGTTCAAGTTCTAGCTCTCTACCTGGTCTCCTTTGACACCACAGTGTGGGTGGCCTTGTTATTGTTAGGTTGTGGTAGAAGTCCTGACTCTCCACAAGGCGTTCTCTGACACTATCCTAGTGGGGGTGTTGGGTCACCTCATTACAGCTTCAAAAGGGTTGCTATCCAGGCTCCCCATTTGGGCTTTGCTGGCATGGGTGGAAGTTGGTGCAAAAATTTTGTGTGTGGTGTTTGGCTGGAGCACAGCATTTATTATTTTAAATTTTACTATTTTGCTAGGCTGCCCCTTTCCTTGAGAGATCATGCATGCTTTTGGGGGACATTTTTTACCTGTGCTCTTTTGTCTGCACCCAGGTTGCTGGCTTCTCCAACTCTTAAGTCTGGAATATATGAGACAAAAAAGAAATAAGAACAACTCACCACTATGTTGTTCCATGGGTCCTGAGATGTCTAGCTAATCTGCCTTCTTCTCTTCACCTTAACAGTCTTATGTTTGTTTTATATCTGATGTCTAGGGTGCTAATTATACTTAGCAAGAGAAATGGGGGGAAATGTATCTACTTCATTTTCCTGGATGTGAAAGTCCTGGAGCTTTAATTTTTAGCCAGCTGGGTTTTTCAAGCTCAATATTTTATGAACATGAGGCACCACTTAACAAACCAGAAGGACACCAAACCACCTGCATGAATAGTTTGTTTCTAGGATTTATGTAAGAGGAAAAGTGTCTACCATGTGCTTGGCACTTTATGCATAATTTCACTTAATCCTCAGAATAACATTACAGGGAGAGTATTATTAACCCTGATTTACAGAGGTGAGACCTGAAGTTCAGAGAAATTAAGTAACTTGTTCCAGATCACACAGCTAGTAATTAGCAGAGGCAGGATCTG
The DNA here is from genome assembly GCF_000325575.1 of Pteropus alecto. Lineage (NCBI taxonomy): Eukaryota > Metazoa > Chordata > Mammalia > Chiroptera > Pteropodidae > Pteropus > Pteropus alecto. Next base: position 25,633,533 of record NW_006442107.1, on the reverse strand, counting down.
AAGCCAGTGGTGGCCATATTTTTTCTTCCACCACATGCCTCAGTCAACTTGTTAGCTCAGCTAGCACAGAGATGACCCTTCCTGCTTCTTTTGCATGCTTATACCTGGTAAATCCCATGCCACTCCAAATCAGGTTTTAGTTAGACAAAATTTATTCACATTTTTCTAGTTATGTGTATAAATGTAATAACTACATAGAGAGAAGTCCTATACTTACAGTAGGAAATTAACAAATATCTATATTTTGAATTAGTGAACAATCCCACATTATTAATGTGTTCAGTATTCCTATATAAAGTGTGCTTATGATATAAGAGACTGGTTCTGAAGTGAATAAATACCTACAAAATCATAATTAATGCAACTCATTAACCTTCCTTGTAAAAATACCTGCTTTTTGTGGGAAGGAGACATTCTTTTTAGAGCCTAAACATTTATCTACAAGCAGAATATCCACATAATATTCTTTCAGTTGTGAAAATCGTTAATCCATTTAAAATTAATAAGCTGATAATAATTGTGGAACACAGTCATTTCTTGAGTCAGGAATTTCCACCCCTATTTTAGTGCAAAATAAGTTGTGGCAAAATGATTTCCCAAGCTCTATGCACATGAATGAATTTAGACCTATTTCCTGTCTCTGAAATTTTACCTAAAGAAATAACCTTAAATCTCTTCCCTTCTTCCATTTTACTTACCCAATTTTTTTTATTTTTCTCAATATTTGGCAATATTTGAATTCCTTGGAGAGTTTCAACTTTGAGATGGCTATGAATAATTAATTCAAGTTTAATCCTGCATTTACTCTTTTCCACATTCAAAATTTGACATTTTTTCTATTTATGAACTACACAAGTCTTTGGTACAAGATACTATTTGAAAAAAAAGAATGCTAAAGGAAGAATGCTAAAAGAATGCTAAAGTATGTGATGTATTATTTATGGAAAACATGAGATTATGTGTATTATAAGCATGTTTCTGATTTTCAAATTTTAATACTACTTGATCCCTACAGAATTTAGAGGAAGAGAATGATATTTGCTGGTATCCTGTCAGGGGCTGGGCACTGTCCTGACCTTTTAATAGTGTTGTCTCAGTGATCATTATCTCTAGTTTACCAATTAAGAAACTGGGGTTTTGAGAAGTTAATAACTGTGTGATAGATCTGGGATTGAATCTATATCTTTCAGGTCCTCAAGCCTGTGCTCTTTCTAGGACATTTAACCTGCATTATACTGAAAAATCCACTTAAGCTGAAAACCAAAGAAATTGGCTTAACCTCTTGCATTCTGAATAAGACTTATTAAAAATTATTTCCTAGGTTAGCACCAGCAACTGGATTCCTTCTGTTCATCATTATTTGTCTGGACATTTGCTGTATTCTTTCCTTCTAGTCCAGAGCTTCACAATTCTAATTACACATCAGAATCATCTGGGGAGCTTTTAAAAAATATGTCAGGCTCCACTCCACAAAGATTGTGATGAATGGTCCGGGATGGGGCCCAGGCAGCTATATTTAAAGTCCCCAGCTGATAGCCAACTTTGATACATTGCGGTTTCATTGCTTCCTCTAATCTCTAATATCATTCTCTATGATGATTAATTTTATGTGTCAACTTGAGTAGGGTGCCCAGACATTTGGTCAAACATTATTCTGGGTGTGTTTGTGAGGGTGTTTCTAGATGAGATTAACATTCGAATCAGTAGACTGAGCAAAGCACATTGCTCTCCCTAATGTGGGTGGACCTACTAGAATGCATTGAAGACCTGGATAGGACAAAATGGCTGACCCTTCATTGAGTAAGACCCTTCTGCTCCTGCCTGTCTTAGCTGGGACATTGGTCTTTTCCTGCCTTCAGGCTCAACTGAAACATGAGCTCTCCTTGGATCTCAAGCCTGCTGGCTTTTGGACTAAAACTAAACCATTGGCTCTTCTGGGTATCCAGGCCAACCACAGATTTTGGGACTTCTCAACCTCTCAAACTGTGGGACCTAATTCCTATACATCCTATTGGTTCGGTTTCTCTGAAGATCCCTAATACACTCCCTTTTAAATTAAGACTTCTAGATACCTTTTTGTCTCATTAGATTTTTCATATTTATGACCCTAGAGAAATCATGAGGAAAGCTCTTTTGAAACAGAGTTTGAATGGAGATCTCTGTCAGGTTCCACCTAAATGTTGATGCGAGGCAGATGTGGCTTTTCCATAAGAAGCTTACATTCATGCCCCTGTGCTTCCTTCAGTTAGCTTGAGCCTGACTCTTGGCCTTTATAGCTGTGCCCATCCAGCATAGGCGGCTCCCAAATCAAGGAACACACTACTTTGCTACCAAGCGACAGGCTTTGCTGAAGTGGTCCTGTCACAGGAAGAGCAGCCTGGGGAGTAAAGCCTTCTTAATATTAAGTGTCCATTATTAACTCACATTGTCCAGTCATCCCTCATGGTCTTGGGTCAGTTTTCTGAGTGCTGGCCAGATGGCCAAAGCTGAACTTGGGGTCTAGAGGCTACCACCGAGTAGGGACGTGATTAGTCAAAGAGATAAGAGAAAGTTGAACCAAAGAGGAGTACAAGCCAATCCTAAAGAGCACTAAAGGCCAGGCTGTTGTCCCACGTCAGTCCAAGGGGCAAGCAGGTAGCCAGAGAAAAGAGCAAAGCCAAAGGGTCAGAAGACCAGCAGAGGTAGCCAGAAGAAAATGGGATGGGGTGGGGTGAGAGGGAGATTTGAAGATAAACCAGAAGTCCCAATTGCTGCATATCTGTGAATTATTTGTACTGACCACCAGCCATATGCCCATGAATGGATCAGCCTCGTTGAAAGGTCTATGTTGGGGTGGCTAATTTTTCATTCAGTTTATAGAGCCCCATCCTCAATCCCACTTAAATATGTGGCTCCATACTGTCTTTTGAATATTTTGTTTTATTCAGTAACACAAGTTCATGACTTAGTCAAAAAAAGCTTTGGTTTATAACACCGTAAGCCTGTTCCCCATAAATTTCTATCACACTGATAATATCTTTAAACATATGAAATTGCACTTTGGGATTCTGTATTGTTAGAGTAAATTTCAATTCATTTTAGTGTCTTGTAAATAGCAGGCAGAGGAATAATTTTCCTGTTTTATCCTTTTTTTTGGCTACATTTTTCCAAGCTTTGAAAAACAATCGCTAATAAACAAACAAAGCCACAGGAATTATTCCAGTTCAAAAGAATAAACAGATTTCATGGGATCAAAAGAAGTCACCAAAGTTCATGTAGCAGTGCTTTCATTACTGTATTGCACTAGTACGTTGGTACTGCCATATGTGAAGATAAAGGCATCAGAATTCCTATTTCATGCTTAATTTTCAGATGGTTTTGCTATTCTCTTTTTACCTAAAACAAGCAAACAAACAAACCAGGAATACATTTGGGAAAAACGGAAGATGCCCTGAGTTGATTCTTTTAATTTTAGAACAGCAAAAGAAAACTTCTTCCAACCTCCTTTTTTTTAGTACAATAGGTATGTGAGAACAAAATGTAAGCCATCCCTGTTCCAAGTTTACTTGGCTTCAGGTGGATTGCAAGGCTCCCCAGTGATATGGTGAAACTGGCTAAGGAAACTGGATAATTTCCACAGCTCTCCATTTTGTTTTCAACTGTAGTAATCAACTCCATTTACCTTTTGGATTGAAATTTCCAAAAAGAATTCAATTGATGTGTTTTTAGTCAAAGCTGTCTTTTCAGAAGATTGGATGGTAAAGGGTCACTGAAAGTAAGACAAATGCCATCACCAAAACACTTTGCTTACTGTACTGTTCTTTTGTTCACATAAGTGTGTATCGATACTGTCAGCACACTCGATGCTGTCTGCATTCTGTGTATTGAAAAGGGATGGCTAGCTGGGATTTTCCCATTCTAGCCATCACATTCTTGTCTTTTATAATCACCTCATGTTCATCCAGTTCATATATTTATTTATAAGAAAATCCAAAAGTTTTTTTTTGTTTTTTTTTTTTAATCCAGGGTCTGTATAAAGACAGCAAAAGGATTTTGGTGTCTTTGTAATAAGTGATAAGTAAAGACCGTATACAATTTGTCATTCCCATGATTACCCAATAAACCATAATGAAGATGAAATGGGTTCAGCTATTAGTTGCCAGTTCTGTCTCACTAAGGACTTGATCCCCTTAGCCAGTGGCGCTGTGGTCTAGGTGGAGTCCTTCCTATCATATCTTGTCCCACTTTGTCTGGTTTGTACTTCTTGCTTCAGGGTCTTTCATAAGCTGGTCTAGCAGAGCTCTTAGTCTTTGTTTCTCAAAGTATAGTCCTTAAGAACCAGGTACTTAAAAGTCCTGTCAGTGGGATTAGAATTCCTCTGAGTGCTAAGATGGGAAGTCTTTTTGAAAGGCACAGTAATTTAACCCTTGAAGGAGAAGTGAATATAGATGGCTCAGTGTCAGGAATGTCCTGTGAAACACTTCAGACCCTCTCCCACAGTAACTCAGGCCATGGCTGCTTAATCAGTTTGTTCCCGATTTATGTGCTTCCTGTTTCTGTGTACACACCTGACCATCGAGAGGCTCCCAAACATACACCTGAAAGCAAACTTTCGCTGCCGCCCAGAGTGGGTGTAGAATCATTATACCAGCCACAGAGATGGCCCTAATTCAACTACTGCTAAGACCCTTTATTATGTGAAGGTTGAACATTTTAAAAGGCGAAACTTTTGGATCTTTTAGATCTCTGGCAGATTTCTTAACTATAGTAGAGGAGACAAGGGAAATCACCTCCTCACATCACTCCTGGTTAGCCTCTGTGTCATCTGGCCATGGCGACCTATCATAAGTATCCACTTTCATACTGTTATATTGCAGTTTTGCTCTACTAGGGTATAATTCTGAGCGGATAGAATTACAGAATCACACAAGTGAGAATGGGGAGTGGTTCAAAAGGTTGTTGAATATACCCGAACCCTCACTGTACAGGTGAGGGAACCATCAACCATGGTGGTGCTGCAGTTTGACTCAGTACTTTAATTGTGCTCCTGGTGTGTAGCTCTCTCTAATATCTTAGAATGGGGCTATTTGTCAGAGCCTCCTCTGGAGGCTGCATGTCCCCTTCAGGCCCTCTTAGATCCTCTGAGTTTCAAGTTCTCACGTAGCACAGCTGGTTTTCAGCCTTCCCGTCCCTGGACCTTGAAGAAAGAGAGCTTGAAGCATGCTGTGAAGCCTCATGTAACACAATGTGGTTACTACCATGCTCCAGAGAATTATATTGAAGCAAGTGTTTGAGCATGTTTCCTCAAGGTGTAGTAACTCCTCATTGAACATTGTCGATTGGTTCTTGGAAACTGTGACTTTAAGCAAAACAACATATAAGTAGTCCAATTTTACCATAGGCTAATTGATAGAAATGAGTTCAAGTTCCCACAGCATATTTCTGGTCACAGAAACCTCACCAAACTTCTAAATAAAGGCCCCAAACACTTCTAATATTAAACATTGAAATAAATGTGAGCTATATATACATTTAAGAAAAATTAATAAAAACAAATAAGTCTTTATTTTTCAACTTGCTTATTCCAGTTCAAGGTCACAGGTGGCCAGAGCCCATCCTGGCAGCTCAGAAACCAACCCTGGACAGGACACCATTCCATGACAGGACCACTCACACACACCCACACTCACCCAGCCTGGGATGATGTAGACATGCCAGTTCATCTCACATGCACATCTTTGGAATGTGGGAGAAAACTGAAGTACCTGGGAAAAACCCACGCAGACATGAGGAGAATGTGTAGACTTCACACGGATAATGGCCCCAGACAGGATCAATTATTTTTTTTTTTTATTATCAACATTATAATGAAATGACCTCAAACAAAATGGCCCTTTTCAAGGTCCTGCTTTACTTCGTAGAGTATTGCTATGGGATAAGATAGCCCAGCCATATAAACAGGAGCGTTGAAATGCCAACAGGATGCATTGTGCATCTCAGGCCAATGCTGGCACTGGCCTTGCCTGTTACACCCAGAGACTTTTAGTCCAAGACAGTCACAGAACACTGGTGACAATTAGAAAGTATCTTTTCTGTTGATAATAATTGTACTTTCATGAACAACTAAGGAGCCAAGGACTATTTGGCTTTTTGAAAACCTGTTTGTTTCCTTTGGAATAAAGGTTGATTTTCTGTAAGGAAGCCAAAGGTAACGGCTATGCTTGAGTGACAGAGTTGCTGGAGATCTTACAGAGGAATTATTTAAAAGACCAGACAGTATGAGTGGTTTATAGATCTGAAGGACTATTATGCAAATAAAAATATTTGATTTCAGTCATGAATAACTAATTTTAGACACCTAAATATTAACAAGGTTGAAGCAAGCCTGAATACTGATGGTATGGAAAAATACATATGCAGTTGCTAGGTTAGAATTGCTAGATCATGATCAGAAGACATTCATGTGCAAGACAGTTATGTTCCATTAGCTCTTCTGAGGTTCTAATGAGAGTGATGTTCCCATGTAGATAAGTCCCAAGGAAATAAAATTCCATTAGCTAATCTAGTCTTAGTTTCACTAGGGATAAAGAATGCATTTTAACAAAATAAGAAAGGAAAGTTTATTTTTCAGGAAGCAGAAACCATATGTTCCCAGATGTTGCCTTGCTCCAAGACTCAGGGAAAGGTTTGGGCTACTTCTTTAAAAAAGAAAAAAATATATACTCAAATTGTCATTTCTTAAAACAGAACAACAAACCCTCCAAAATAGTAAATGTTACCAGAACATTAATAAATAATGGCACAAGTGCCCATCTTAAGAAACACAATCAGTCACATTTTACATTACACAACTGACAGCCATGTGCTCAGGCATTTCTGCAATGATTGAAGACACATTCTGACAGTTATAAACATCCATCACAGATTCAAGTATGCATCTCAGGATTCCAGAAGCACGGCCTGCCAGTTGTTGACCATTAGTGACATACCAACTATTACTGAGATCTCGGTTTGCACGATACAGCTGAAATACTATTCAGTGTAAGAAAGTACCTGGGGTGAAATAACCCTTCAGGAAGCCTAATAAAGAAGAAAGGAAATATGCCATTTAAAGCCAAAATTGCTTTCCTGAAGCATGGTCAAATCATATGTGAAATACAATGGCCTTTCCATGCCGGAGGAGTAATAGCTCATTTCCCCCACGTGCCCTGGACTCTCTTTTCCCTAAAGTTTTATTACACGTTTAGGTATACATTATTGGTCATTCCAAGTGCATGAACTTATGACAGACTAAAAGGATCTTTTTATCCTGTAAACTGTTGAACACACGATTGGCATGATTTAAACTAAAAGCTGCTCCACTTTTTAGAGCACACCAATGCTTCTTTATCCAGTATCCAGAGATTATCCAGATTAGAATTTATCTGGGCCTTTTCCATCTTCTAGGTACCCACTTGCTACTGCCTTTTTGCAGTTTCATTATTCCCTAACACTACCAACTGACATGCACTGGGGACACAGATGGAAATGAAAAGAGTTAGCTATTTATACTAAGAGGAAACTGGAAGTCCATGCTAAAACTGTGCCATGGGAATTTCTATAGAGTCTGAATAAATAGAGCTATCCAGTCACCCGTTCCCCCCCGCCCAATACACACACACTTTAACAAGGACCGTCTGAGGATTGAGCCAAGAACAGGGTCTGTTATGGGTTGGGCTAGTCCCAAGCAAACTGTGAAACAGATGAAAATTAATTTCCCAAGTGCCCCACCATGATCCTCACCACACATCTGACCCAGCCTGGAGCGGGGACCTATTCCTCCCAAGCACACAGCATCAGCCTGAATTTAAAAACTCTACTTAACTCACAACTGCTAACTGCACAAAGTACAGTTCTGCCACATAGCATCTGCATTTTAACCAGATTAAAACTCAAGCAAATAACCTGCCAGAGAGACTTAGAGAAAGCTTCAGATGAAGGTTGAGGCCGTGAGTGTTCCATTCATGTTTGTATCCCAGGGCCTGACCCTTAGGAAGGTTTCATTAATATTTGCTAAATGGATGAATAAATTAGTGAATGACATGGCTGTGGGATGGCAGAGCAGGGCCTGCCATTTGGGCTGGTTTGACAAGGAAGAACTCCAGCTAGCAGGAGCAGCCCTTGCAAGAGTTCAGAACTGCCCATCAGGGAGTGAGAAGTACCCTTTCAAGTGAGTCGCTCTCCTGCAGACCAGGTCTCTAATGCCGGTCTCCACCCCCCATGCATGATCATCTGAAGTTCAGTACATCAAATAGCTGCGGGGCCTGAGACCAGTAGGGTGGGAAATGTCCTCAGCCTCGGACTCCATCGTGCATTTTCCGGAATGGCATTTCAGGTTTGGGGTTTTTGTCTTGTGTTTTGTTGGTTTGTTTGGTTGGTTTTGCTTTTTGTAAAAAGTGCCTTGAGCTGCTGATAAAGTAGCCTAGTATCCTTGGGTGACCCTGAAATGCTGAAATGATTGGCATTATTTGGACTTATTCTGTTGTCTTAAATTGGTAACAAGATCAGAGGAATTTGGGTATGTTTAGGTTAGGATTTAGGTCTGGATACTACATATAGACTGGCTTTTAATTCTTTCTTTCTTTCTTGTATTATTCAAGTCCATAGACACTTAGAATCAGTATATAAACACCTCTAAGTAGCACAAAAAGAGGCAGCATGTGGGACTTGAGGTCAAAGCTGTTGGCTCACATACTCCCCCTACCCCAGGAAAGCCTGGAGATTTCAGATATCTCAATCCTTCATCTGCCTTCAATGTCCGTTTTCTTAACATTCTTTATATAATTATTGACTTTGAACTTCATTATGAATGCCTCCGAGTCAGATAGCTCACTGTATACGCTAATGTAGAGTTCATTTATGGTGAACTAGCTCCTCTAACTCTTCCACAGTTTGACTCTTCGTTTTCCTTCCATGAGATTTTCCTGCAACCAGCCTTGCCACAGTCAGCTACCCAGCCTTTCCCGAGACTCTCTTCCTTTTATCAGGGTGAGTGAATGTGCTTCTTCCCTCTGAGAGAGGCTCATGCACGAAGAAGTGACCTGAGTCAGAAAGGCCAGTTGTTCTCAAGCATTGGAGAAAAGTCTTCACTGGCAACATCAGAGAAATCCTCTAATCTTGTGTTTTTCCCATAAAAGTGGATGGAAAGGGGAATTTGCTGCTAGTTCTTTTCATCTGGACAGTGGTTGCATGTCTTGGTTAAAGTAGCAATATTCCTCTAAAAAGAGACATTGTGACTCCTGAGATTGAAAGTGTGTATAGCAGCTCTCATTTTCTCAAACCCAGAATGGGGTGACAATATCAATTTACCGAAGGTGTTAAGACCGTAGATATAATTGCTGCTGAATGAGAGGCTATGTCAGCAAACGGGAGGAGAAACAGCATGGCCCTTTCCTGTTCTTTAGTCCCCATGCTCTCCTGAAGTGCCTGTGGAGGAAGATATGTGAAGACGGGCTCTGCCTTTGTTTTTTTTTTTTGTTTTGTTTTGTTTTGTTTTTGTTTTACTTTACCTGCTTCTCTTTGGAGGCATTTAAGACATTTGGACATATTTAGTATCTGCAACTTCTCTTTCCTTATTAGAAAGCGCTCTAAACGAGAAATGATATAGATGTGAAATCAACTGTGAAACTGTCGTTTTTTGGCAGCCCCAAACCACTGCATGTTTTTCCTGACTGAGTGACAAGGTATTAACCCTAGATGAATAAACAGATCAGTCTTCCGTCTTTTGTCTCCAAGTTCTCAAATTCAAAGGCAGAGCGTATTCTGTGCCTGGTTTCTTGTACCTGGTAAGTGGATTTACCAGTTTTGTTTTCTAGTTTTAACCTTCACAAAAATGGACATGTGGCTTTAAAAGACTCCTATGAAGAAACCATGATTTAAAGATAACACCCTAACAATATAGTCTCCAAGAAAACCAAACAGACAATAATGGAAGAGGTAGCACTTCTGCTACTCCTACCACAAAATGTTTGCTGACCACGTTACAAGGTGATGGTGTTACAAGATAGAAAAAGTGACAGTTTAATTTGATTTGCTAAGCAGTTGGCCAAAAACTTCAAAATTATTAGAATGTCACTGGGGAATATGGATGAAAATTTACAAGAATAATTGTTATAATAAATCTGTCTCTACATTTTGTACCTCGAACTACTGTGTAATGATAATAACCTATGTAGATAATGTATATGTTAACAAAGAGCAAATAAGGAAATTGGGGATATATATTCAAATATTTGGAACCCAATTCTCTAGAAAATGGCATCTATTAAGGTTGATGGTCAAAGGTTGGCGGCATATTCAAAGGTAGGAATAGCCTTAGAGGACAGGCCTGCCTGCAAACAAAGTCTGAGGGGGTGATAGAGGTCAATAATGAGAACTTAAAGGACTTACTGTACAAACCGGGAGGACAGAAAATCTCCCTGCTTTTTCCAGAGATACACAGAACTAAGAAAGCACCCAAGAAAGTGGATGTAAACTCACCAAAGGAATACGTTCCATCTAGGATCTGTTTCTAGAGCAATTTGAGCATTACAAGGTCATTTGGCCAGATGGAAGCCCTTTAGATATAGATAGATCACTTATGGCAGCCTCTCCATTCAGCCCTCTGTGTGGTTTAGGATTCAGAGAACACAGAGATAGATGGCAGGTTTTGATTCAAACCCTTGGCCTCTTGCATTTACTCATTCTAGTGTGGTCTTTTCCAGTTAAGGCGAACAAACTTTGGCGTTCCCATCACTTTTCAAGTTTTCTAGAAAGAAAGGCCTATAAGCTATAGCCAGGGCTGCAGCATTCAGTTGTGCAGGTTTTGCTCTGCGGAAAGGCTCCCAGAAGGGCTGATCCTCCTGGAGGGGGCACCTTTTTCTCTCCTCACCTAGGGGGCACCTATGTTGACCCACCATGGCCATGGCCTTGCTGTGAATTTTGGCAAAAGAGAGCCAAAATCATTTTTTAAAGATTTTAAAAAGGACAAAACACTAAGTCTGGTGAGTTTTTACTTTTTAACCAGGAATGTGGCTTTGTGTAGGCTCAGGAAAAGTAGGTTCATGTGCATTCACCTTCAGGGTTTTAGAGAAGCCACTTGAAATCAAATTAGGTGATGGAGGGAAGCTCAATGCAAAATACGTGTTGCAATCAAGATCCATCCCAGAGACTGCAGGGATTTAGAAAAAGAGTGAGGATATCGACTCTGTTGGGTGACTAAGACTTTTTGAGTTATTGCACGAATGCCATTTGTTTCCAGAAATTAACAAGCTACGTGTTTCTCATCCATTACTTGCTGTCACTCCTTCTCAAACATACTCATTTGGGGGTTCTGACCCACCCTGACTGGCTAGGAAGGAGAAGGCTTAGTTGTGAATTCAGGCTGGGAAGTGACAAAAGAACTCACTGGAGGCTGAAGGGAGTGTCATTTCCATTTACAAAGCTGGTAGCAACGGAATCAAATCAAGCATCACGTAGAGCCCAGACCAGCTCCTTGGCAGTCCTCTCCATCGCAGTGTGCTCTGGGTTGCAGAGGGCCTGTAAATTGCACGGTAATGGCTGGTTCCTCAGCA
>NW_006442107.1:25619291-25621950 GCF_000325575.1 Pteropus alecto | reverse complement strand
GAATAAACATGTGCTTTGAGTTTTCCAAATGAGTCAGACGCACGCTGTGAGATAAATGCTGATAGCAAGCAGATGTGACGTGTGCTTTTCAAGAGGGACAGACGGGGGATCGTGTACTGGCATCTTCTACACTCTTTGAGTTGACGGACTGACACTTAATGGGGTCTGGTCCCTTAACAAGAAACATTGGGTGGTGGGTGATTCTCCCCCCTCCCCTTTTTTCTTTCCGTAAGAGGAATCTACATTTTTAAGCCTTAAATGTAAACGTGTTCTGGCTCCAATTTGTCGGCTGACTCTAATCGCCTCGGAACTTATATAAACTCTAGGTGAGTAATTTCCCCAAGTACAGTGCCCCCTTGGAATGTGTGTGCTGTGAACTCAGATTAAACTTTTAACCTCACATTTTTCTGGGAAGGATTATTATCCATGTTTTTATTGTTTAAGAAGGGCAATCAGAAACTGAAGAATGTCTAGTGCTCTTTCCGTAACTGACTTGGTACACGTTCCCATGAGCCTTTCCCTTGCGCTGTGCATGCTCGCAGATTGTGGACACACTTGGCCCCCTAAAAGTGCGATATTGTGCCAGCATTGAAACTATAAGGTACCAACACTCTTGTCTTCCAACTGAATTGTGAACTGTTTGTAGAACCCTCTGCCCTCCCAACGCAACTGCAGAAATCCTGAGTGTCTTTGCTGATGCATGCCATGTCCCAGTTGCCAAGTGACATACATAGCACATTGTCAGCAGAGCAGGAGGTCTGAGTCCTAGACTTCTGTTGCATTTTTCCATGCTTGGCTTTCATTCACCTCATCTCCTTCTTCCAGCAATTGGGTCAACAGATGCTAGGCCCTGAGAGTGTTTGCAGAACCAGTCCCAGATGCCAAGCTTGAAGATATAACATCTCTTTGCACCTTAGTCCCTGTACCCATTAACCACTTGCTCAAATCTTTGAGTTTGTTAGCTCTTCAATACAAGGTGTTTTTGTTGTTTTACTGAGTTGGCATCAACATGGAAACAAGTGGACTAGCTTATTCTACTGAGAGCTTTTGGTTATTTATACTTTGAGTTTGATGACTACCAAGAGGCAGCCAGCATGATATCCTGGGAAGAATAGTGGACAGGGAGTCAAGTATTGGTTCAGCTGCCAACTCACTGTGTAGCCTTGGGCAAATCAGCCTATCTGACAGGGCGTCAGCTTGTGCATTTGTAACGTGGAGGTGTTGGACTCAATGGTACTCCTGTTGAAATAGTAATAATCCCATTAGTTTTACTGTAAGGTTTCGAGGAAACACCAAAGCAAGAAGCAAAAATGGGAAGCCTTCAAGTTAAAGTTAATGCTTACTGTATCAAGCATTGCTTTGCAATGCCCTTTTAACATATTTTGGTGTGACATTCTGCTGGAAACACTGTGATGCTACTTTCATGTTCTATTTCATAATCTGAGTATTTTGGATTCTTGAATAAATGAGAAACACTGTTTTGGCACTGGAAGAATAAAGGAGACTGTAGTAGCATTATTTCTACCCCAGTGTTTGGGAAATTCATTGAATAATTGATTTCTGGTGTTAACTCTCTTCAGCACTCATATGCATGTTTGCACCTTTCATGCTCCCAGTACACCAGGTTGCCTCCTACTCTCCACTTCCTGGGCCCTCTCTCTTTTGTCCTATGGAATCAGGTGCTCCTTTTTTTTGTTCCTGGCTTCATTGATTGCTCTTTTGGTGTTAGCCTCATCAATGGTAAACAGCTGTAATTGACCAAGTGTCAAATGACATAGGCAAATGTGAGGAAAAAAGGCATACCAGTATTCCAGTCTCTAAAAGGAAGTCTGAGGATTGGGGTCTGTTCTGAGGAAGGTTTGATGTGGCCAGTATCCCAAATACTGAAGACACCATCATCTGCTCCTGTGCCTCCAGCAGCCACTGCCAGGAAGCCCATGCACATATTGAAATGCCTTTTGTTATCATCCTTGGTAACAAACATTCCAAGAGTCCCATATGCTGGAACAGGAGTATTATTTAGTCATTCATTTTACAGACATTTATTGAGCACCTATTGTATACATATCTGGAACTGTTGCTAGGCACTGAAGAGAGAAAGATACAAGCAAATGGCATTGCCTTCAAGGAGTTTCTGATCTAGCAAAGGACACAGATGTATACATAGTCTACTAGACAATAAGTCCTACAAGGCTGATGTGAATGAAAAGTGGCACAGGAGCAGAGATAGGAACTATTAATTCTGCCAGGATTTAACTTAGCTAAGAGACAGGCAAAAGGTGTCCAGGCAGAGGAAATCTGTATAGGAAAATATAGAGCATGAAAGTTCATGGTAGAGTCAAAGCGTAATGAGGGTAAATGTGATTGGATCACTGATTCATGGTAGAGAGTAGCAAAAGACAAGGCAGGAAAGGCAGGTTGGGATCTCGAAGAGCCTTATGCAGAGTTGATGAGTTAAGTACACATTGTTCTCAAAAAGATTCAGGGGAGTTTACAACAATGCACAATACATAAAGAAGAAATTAAAATGTAGGAAATATAAGGAATGAGAAATCAGACCATGAATAGTTGTTCATATAGTTTACGTTATAGTTAAATCTTAGAGGTGGGACAAAAATTTGACTCTGAGCTTCCTAGATTCCAAAGCAAAAAGGGAAAT